>NW_019433669.1:0-599 GCF_002814215.2 Seriola lalandi dorsalis
AAGTCAGCAAGACGTGAAGTCGCCAAACACACACAGATCACAGGCTGACATGGTGTGAACTGATCTTTCAATGCTTCTATTATTGTGTGATCCTCAGGTGAGACAGACCACAGCCGTCAAGTAACTGATCAATGTGGAAGAATCATGGTGACACACACACACACCAGAGACATACACAAGTATCTATGGTGACGTCCGTTCCGCTGCCGACATATTTCATGACAACATTTTATCATGAAGAGAAAAATCAACCTTCTTTACTGATCGTACTGACATCAAACAACAGTGTAGAAAATGGACAGTTATGTATCACATGAAGGTGAAGAATCAATTCAGAATCCCCTACTGTAAACAACCACAGTATGTAAAGTTATATGTTATATAACATGCTGAGTTTGTGTTGATCTCCATGAGGATGATTGAAAGAGTCAGTGTTCCAGCAGTGAGGAGGACACAGCATGATATGTTGAGGACAGCTACAGTTCACTGACTCTGTGTGTTTGCATATGTGTCCTGCCTCTCTGCTCCCAGCCGTTAAGAGGCCAGTGTTGATCAGTGGCTGTCCAGGCCTTTCAGAGCCACTGACACGCCGGCAGCAC
>NW_019433670.1:0-476 GCF_002814215.2 Seriola lalandi dorsalis
GAATGTCTTAACATTGTGAAATGTGACATTTTCTCATGAACAACTGTATTTATTTGAATGCTACACATCTGGCACATGTGTAGCGTTAACGCCATATTTTAGAATTTACTCTCGTTGAAATGGGGCACCAGTCCTCAGGGAGGACAACAATGAATTACTTCCAATACTTGCCAAATTTATCAATCTCATATCGGAAGCCATGACTACTCGATTCAATGGATCTCCAGTCTCTACGTCAAAAGAATACAACAGGACAACAACTGGGTGTAAATAAAGGACTTTATTAACTAAACTACTATGTACAGAGTAAATGCAAGGTGTAATAATCATAAAGATGAAAATAATAATGAAATGAGCAGTGTGTGAGATGGCGTTGACCAGATGACTCTAAAGTTGTCAAAATCTTCAAAAAGGAAAACTTGATGATGATTAAAAGTTACAAAATGACTCTGAGGCACTTCTGTTGCTTTGGTTCA
>NW_019433671.1:0-479 GCF_002814215.2 Seriola lalandi dorsalis
GTCCTTGGGTTGGGTGATATTGTTGAGCAGGGAGAACAGTTGCTTGGAGTTTCCTTTATTTGCATCGATGATACTGGAGTAGTAGTGGGTTTTGGTGGTGGCAATGGAGTCCTTATAATGTAAAATATGGTTATTGTACATTTCTTTGTGGATAGTGAGACCAGTTTTTCTATGGAGTCGTTCACATTGCCGACCTTTGGCTTTCATAAGACGAAGATCAGGGGTGAACCAAGGGGCGGAGACGGAAAAAGACACAGATCTGGTTTTTAACGGAGCAAGAGAATTAAGAATATTAAGAAGTCCAGTATTGTAGTGAGAAACCAGATCATCAGGGGTGGACAGGTTGTGGATGTCAGGGAGGCAGAAGGAGTGGATACTTGATGTGAGAGTGGCAGGGTTGATGTTCTTTATATTCCGGAATGAAATGAGGCGTGGTGTTTTAGAAATGGAAAGAGTGAGTTTCACTGTAAATGAGAGGA
>NW_019433672.1:0-353 GCF_002814215.2 Seriola lalandi dorsalis
GCCTATCCCTGTCAGTGCTGCCCCCTCTCCAGCAGACCACAGCCAAGTAGATGGCTGAGGCCACCACAGAGTCGTAGAAGGTCCTGAGGAGAGCCCCACACAGGAGGGCCTCAGTCTCCTCAGCAGGTGAAGGCGACTCTGACCCTTCTTATAGAGAGCGTGGGTGTTGGTGGACCAGTCCAGTTTGTTGTTCAGGTGAACCCCCAGGAACTTGTAATTCTCCACCACCTCGATGTCCAGTCCCTGGATGTTCACTGGTGTGAAGTGGGATGTCTTCCGCCTGGGGTTCACAATCATCTCCTTTGTTTTGCTGGCATTAAGCTGAAGCTGGTTGATCTTGCACCAGCTGACAA
>NW_019433673.1:0-409 GCF_002814215.2 Seriola lalandi dorsalis
ATGACTTTTTATGCCTAACTATACTATGACGTTTTTTAAACTTTTTATGTCTTGCTATACTATGACGTTTTATGACTTTTTATCCCTTACTATACTATGTCGTTTTTATGACTTTTTATCCCTTACTATACTATGTCGTTTTTATGACTTTTTATGCCCTACTATACTTTGATGTTTTTAGGACTTTTTATGCCTTACTATATTATGACGTTTTTTAAACTTTTTATGCCTTACTATACTATGACGTTTTTTAAAATTTTTATTCCTTACTATACTATGTCATTTTTATGCCTAACTATACTATGATGTTTTTAAACTTTTTATGCCTTACTATACTGTGATGTTTTTATGACTTTTTATGCCTTACTATACTATGACGTTTTTTAAACTTTTTATGTCTTGCTATACT
>NW_019433674.1:0-465 GCF_002814215.2 Seriola lalandi dorsalis
TTTTTGCCTTACTATACTATGTCGTTTTTATGCCTTACTATACTATGACGTTTTTATGCCTTACTAATAATGTCCTTTTTTTGCCTTACTATACTATGTCGTTTTTATGCCTTACTATACTATGTCCTTTTTATGCCTTACTATAATATGTCCTTTTTATGCCTTACTATAATATGTCCTTTTTATGCCTTACTATACTATGTCGTTTTTATGCCTTACTATACTTTGTCGTTTTTATGCCTTACTATACTATGACGTTTTTCATGCCTTACTATACTGTCCTTTTTATACCTTACTATACTATGACGTTTTTATGCCTTACTATACTATGTCCTTTTTATGCCTTATTATACTATGTCCTTTTTATGCCTTACTATAATATGTCCTTTTTTTGCCTTACTATACTGTCCTTTTTATACCTTACTATACTGTCGTTTTTATGCCTTATTATACTATGTCCTTTTT
>NW_019433675.1:0-318 GCF_002814215.2 Seriola lalandi dorsalis
GGAGTGGTTGTAGTTGGTGTAGTGCTTGTAGTTTGTGGAGTGGTTGTAGTTGGTGTAGTGTTTGTACTTTGTGTGGTTGTAGTTGGTGGAGTGGTTGTAGTTTGAGTGGTTGTAGTTGGTGTAGTGGTTGTAGTTTGTGTGGTTGTAGTTTGTGGAGTGGTTGTAGTTTGTGTAGTGGTTGTAGTTTGTGGAGTGGTTGTAGTTGGTGGAGTGGTTGTAGTTGGTGGAGTGCTTGTAGTTGGTGGAGTGGTTGTAGTTTGTGGAGTGGTTGTAGTTTGTGGAGTGGTTGTAGTTGGTGTAGTGGTTGTAGTTTGTGGA
>NW_019433676.1:0-692 GCF_002814215.2 Seriola lalandi dorsalis
AAAAAACGTCATAGTATAGTATGGCATAAAATTTCAAAAAACATCATAGTATAGTATGGCATAAAATTTCAAAAAACGTCATAGTATAATAAGGCATAAAAATGGCAAAAAACGTCATAGTATAGTCAGGCACAAAACGTCACAGTATAGTTAGGCATAAAAATGCCAAAAAAAGTCATATTATAGTAGAGCAGAAAAATGTCTAAAAAAAGTCATAGTATAGTATGGCATAAAATTTCAAACAATGTCATAGTATATTAAGTCATAAAAATGGCAAAAAACATCATAGTATAGTATGGCATAAAACGTCACAGTATAGTAAGGCAAACAAATGCCAAAAAAAATCATATTATAGTATAGCATAAAAATGGCAAAAAACGTCATAGTATAGTATGGCATAAAGTTTCAAAAAATGTCATAGTATATTAAGTCATACAAAATGGCAAAAAACATAATAGTATAGTATGGCATAAAATGTCACAGTATAGTAAGGCATAAAAATGCCAAAAAACTTCATTGTGTACTATTGCATGAAAATGTCAAAAAACGTCATAGTATAGTATGCCATAAAAATGCCAAATAGCATCATAGGACAGTAAAGCCCCAAAACAGGGATTGAACCCATGACCTTGTCAGTGTTAGGCAGTAGTCCTGACCATTGTACCACAATACTTCTACATCACAAGCTCATG
>NW_019433677.1:0-405 GCF_002814215.2 Seriola lalandi dorsalis
TATAGTATGGCATAAAACGTCAAAAAACATCATCGTAAATTAAGGCATAAAAGGTCATAAAATCGCCATAGTATGGTAGGAAATGAAATGCCATAGTATATTAAGGCACAAAAATGCCAAAATCTTTATAGTATAGTATGGCATAAAAATGTCAAAAAATGTCATAGTATAGTATGGCATAAAACGTCAAAAAACATCATTGTAAATTAAGGCATAAAAGGTCATAAAATCGCCATAGTATGGTAGGAAATGAAATGCCATAGTATATTAAGGCACAAAAATGCCAAAATCTTTATAGTATAGTATGGCATAAAAATGTCAAAAAATGTCATAGTATAGTATGGCATAAAACGTCAAAAAACATCATCGTAAATTAAGGCATAAAAGGTCATAAAAACGCCATAG
>NW_019433678.1:0-512 GCF_002814215.2 Seriola lalandi dorsalis
TTATGGGTCCTATTTACAAACTCTGTCCGACAAGGTTGTGACATCACTGATCACAATTCACATGGGAGAGTCGATGACATCATCAGAGGAAGTACATTGTGACTTTGATATCATCAGTATCTAAAGGTCCTGATGCCTTTGATGTTTAATCTTACACCTAAGCTGTGTTCCAAGTCAGAGGCCACATCCCTCAGAGGATGCGATCTACGTTGGTGTGGCCCTTAGTAGCTGTTGTAGACTGCGAAGGCCGGACCAAAATTAGATGGTCTGGTCTATGGGGGATATTGTCACCTAGCAAACTTCACAACAAGTAACTTTTTTCACAGAAACTTGAGGTTTTAAGGCCGTTGGTTGCATAATGTAATCCTCAGCTCTCTGTCAGTTTTGTTTGCTGCCATATTAGTTTCATTACTGGTGCGCAATGAATCTTGGGATAGGTTGGGCCACGAAGGATCAACCCAATGGTGCCTTTGTCGGCCAGGAAAAGAAGGCTGCACTTCTGAAAGGCTTAT
>NW_019433679.1:0-356 GCF_002814215.2 Seriola lalandi dorsalis
TTGTGAAGAAACTTATCATGAAGTCGTCGCGTTACGTTGTGGTCCATGCTAACTACTGTCAGAATACATGTTTGTTTACCTATTTGAGCTTGAACTGCAGTTGCCCGACGTGTACCATGCTATGGCCCAGTGGCGGCTGGTCAATAGGGGGCGCTAGGGCGCCGCCCTCCACGAGTGAAAGTGATTTTTAAATGTTTTTATTTTTTTTTTTTTTCCAAAATAATTGTTTAAAATAAATGATTACTGCTTATTTTACAAATAAATGTGTTTTGAATGATAAAGAACGAGCCATATATATAATATAAACCATTATTTACGGGGTAATTTGTGTCCACGGTCATTTGCCCTCTCTCCTG
>NW_019433680.1:0-465 GCF_002814215.2 Seriola lalandi dorsalis
AACAATTTACAATACAATTATTTAAAATGAACTATTTACAAAACATTTTACATTATCATCATTATTGAGGGTTCGGGTTATATAGAAAACTTTATCCTCATTTCCTCCAGCCATTGGTCTTTTGGCTGTGATTCAGTAACTGGACAATACACCCTGCCACGCCACTGACTGTGTCCAGTCTCAGCAGTGCGGAACTGCCCGCACTTCTTGCAAGTGTTTGCCTGGACAGTTCGTCTATACGGCCTCTTTAGGGTGCCCCACTTTCCTCTGTGGCAGGTGAACTGGGATGTGGGTTGGTGCCCTGACCAGCTGCCCCAGAAAGGACTAACTGAACCACTCCAGCTGGTGTGACAACCTGAGGTGCAAGAAATGGTCCTGGTGCTGAGGGTGTAGCAAGATACTGCCTCATCACCGGTCCCCTTGGAAAGATGGGATGTGGGCACTGACTAACTGCTGCCTCCCTCT
>NW_019433681.1:0-604 GCF_002814215.2 Seriola lalandi dorsalis
AGTGAGAAAAACAACATACTATACTATGGCAAAAAAAAGTGAAAAAAACGACATAGTATAGTATGGCAAAAAACGGCGAAAAAATTAAAAAGCATATAAAGGCATAAAAACATCTAAAAACATTCTAGTATAGTAAGGTATAAAGACATCATAGTATATTAAGGCCTTAAAGTGAAAAAAATAACATACTATAGTATGGCAAAAAAAGTGAAAAAAACAATATACTATAGTATGGCAAAAAAAAAAAAGTGAAAAAACAACATACTATACTATGGCAAAAAAAAAAGTGAAAAAACGACATAGTATAGTATGGCAAAAAAAAAAGTGAAAAAATGAAATAGCATATAAAGGCATAAAAACATCTAAAAACGTTCTAGTATAGTAAGGTATAAAGACATGATAGTATATTAAGGCCTTAAAGTGAGAAAAACAACATACTATACTATGGCAAAAAAAAGTGAAAAAAACGACATACTATACTATGGCAAAAAAATCAAAAAAACGACATAGTATAGTATGGCAAAAAACGGCGAAAAAATGAAATAGCATATAAAGGCATAAAAACATCTAAAAACGTCCTAGTATAGCAAGGTATAAAGACATC
>NW_019433682.1:0-685 GCF_002814215.2 Seriola lalandi dorsalis
AAAAAAATGTGAAAACACGTCATAGTATAGTAAGGCATAAAAATGTGAAAAAACGTCATAGTATAGCAAGGCAATAAATTGTGAAAAAACGTCATAGTATAGTAATGCAAAAAAATGTGAAAAAACGTCATAGTATAGTAAGGCATAAAAATGTGAAAAAACGTCATAGTATAGCAAGGCATAAAACGTCATAGTATAGTTAGGCAAAAAAATGTGAAAAAACGTCATAGTATAGTGAGGCATAAAAATGTGAAAAAACGTCATAGTATAGTAAGGCAGAAAACGTCATAGTATAGAAAGGCATAAAAATATGAAAAAACGTCATAGTATAGTAAGGTATAAAAATGTGAAAAAACGTCATAGTATAGCAAGGCAAAAAAATTTGAAAAAACGTCATAGTATAGTAAGGCATAAAAATGTGAAAAAAACGTCATAGTATAGTAAGGCATAAAACGTCATAGTATAGCAAGACATAAAACGTCATAGTATAGCAAGGCAAAAAAATGTGAAAAAACGTCATAGTATAGTAAGGCATAAAACGTAATAGTATAGCAAGGCATAAAACGTCATAGTATAGCAAGGCAAAAAAATGTGAAAAAACGTCATAGTATAGCAAGGCAAAAAAATGTGAAAAAACGTCATAGTATAGTAAGGCATAAAAATGTGAAAAAACGTCATAGTATAG
>NW_019433683.1:0-354 GCF_002814215.2 Seriola lalandi dorsalis
ACTTTCATTCTACTCCTAGACCACAAGACTATGTCGGGCCTTAGCTTTGTAACGGCTATTTCCTGGGGAACAAGAAGCTTTCCTCCTAAATCTACCTGCATTTCCCAATCACAAGCACCTTCTAAGCTGCCTTGCCTTCTTCTTGTTGTCTTAACAACTTTCTCTCCCTCTTGAACGAACTCGATTGCAACTTTCTTCGTTTTAGGTCCTCCTAAGTTTGCCTGCCTCCGTAACTCTTCAATTCCTGCGGCTAAGCTTTTTAGAACCTGGTTATGTCGCCGCGTATACCTGCCTTGCGACAGACTAACCTTACACCCTGACAGAATGTGCTTTAAAGTTGCCGTACCTGAACAC
>NW_019433684.1:0-403 GCF_002814215.2 Seriola lalandi dorsalis
TGTAGCTCACAGTGACTCAACACTGCAGACATGATGCCTCTGTTCATCTCAGTGCTGCTGGCTGCTATGTGCCTTGGTATGAACACTACTGTTTCTGTGATATCAATCCAACACTGACATGATTCTGTAACAGCACACTGATACTGTTTGTTGGTGTTTTACAGAATGCAGAGCACAAAAAGAAAACGTGCTGCAACCAAAAAGAGACGTGACCGCTACTGAAGGAGAAGCAGTAACACTTGACTGTGGATAT
Organism: Seriola lalandi dorsalis; assembly: GCF_002814215.2. Taxonomy (NCBI): domain Eukaryota; kingdom Metazoa; phylum Chordata; class Actinopteri; order Carangiformes; family Carangidae; genus Seriola; species Seriola lalandi. Next base: position 254 of record NW_019433684.1, read on the forward strand.
AACAGCAGTTCAACAGGTCCAAATCTCTACTGGTACAAACAGGATGGAAACCACAGCCCCAAATTCATCCTGAGCCGCATTAAACTGGATGAAGGAAACACAGCAGACGACCACAAGGAGAGATTTTCATCCACTCTGAATTCCACCGTC
>NW_019433685.1:0-400 GCF_002814215.2 Seriola lalandi dorsalis
TGGTCAGGCATCAAACAATATAGTACAGAAAGTCATAGAAATGTCAAAAAAAATCTAAGTATAGTATGGCTGAAAACTGCCAAAAACATCATAGTATAGTATGGCATAAAAGGTCAAAAAAACATCATAGTATATTAAGGCATAAAAGGTCATAAAACGTCTCAGTATGGTCAGGCATCAAACGAGATAGTACATAAAGGCATGAAAATGTCAAAGAAAATCTAAGTATTGTATGGCTGAAAACTGCCAAAAACATCATAGTATAGTATGGCTTAAAACGTCGAAAATACATCATAGTATTTTAAGCAATAAAACCTCATAAAAACGTCATAGTTTGGTCAGGCATCAAACGAGATAGTACAGAAAGGTATAAAAATGCAAAAAAAAATTTAAGTATCGT
>NW_019433686.1:0-455 GCF_002814215.2 Seriola lalandi dorsalis
TCCTCCATTCGGAGTGTTCTGTGTTTCTCGATTTGTTTCTTTTGATTAGAGTTTTTTCCTCCTCCTGGAGAGGTTTTGTTTCTCTGTTTTCAGAGTTAGTGTCTAGGATTTTATAGCCATTTGTTTATCACTCTGTCTGAGTTCTCAGGAGAATTCAATAAAAGCATCTTGTTATTCTAAATCTCTGCATCTGAGTCCTGCTTTGAGTCTTGGCCTGACAGTATGAAATTTTTATGACTTTTTATGCCTTACTATACTATGCCTTTTTTATGACTTTTTATGCCTTGCTATACTATGACATTTTTCTGACTTTTTATGCCTTACTATACTATGCCATTTTTATGACTTTTTATGCCTCACTATAGTATGACATTTTTATGACTTTTTATGCCTTACTATACCATGCCGTTTTTATAACTTTTTATGCCTTGCTATACTATGACATTTTTATGACA
>NW_019433687.1:0-420 GCF_002814215.2 Seriola lalandi dorsalis
CATAGTATTTTAAGGTATAATCACTCATAAAATCATCATAGTATGATAAGGAATGAAAGGATGTAGTATAGTATGGCATAAAAATGCCATAAAACATCACATTACAATATGGCATAAAAATGTCAAAAAACGTCATAGTATAGTATGGCATAAAACGTCAAAAAAACATCATGGTATTTTGAGGCATAAACGGTCATAACGCTGTCATAGTATGGTAAGGAATCAACTCACGTAGTATAGTAAGGCATAAAAATGCTAAAAAACGTCATAGTATAGTATGGCATAAAACGTCAAAAAAAAATCATAGTATTTAAAGGCATAATCACTCATAAAATCATCATAGTATGATAAGGAATGAAAGGATGTAGTATAGTAAGGCATAAAAATGCCATAAAACATCACATTACAATATGGCATAAA
>NW_019433688.1:0-311 GCF_002814215.2 Seriola lalandi dorsalis
TTTTGAATAAACATCAGTTTATTTATTTTACCTGTAGATGCAGCCACTGCCCCAATAAGGATTGGAGGTATTCCAAAAATAAGAATACAGAAAGCAGCAACAAAGCAAGACATCTTGGCAGAAGACGAGGACGAAGCTGACAAGGTCCTCTGGTGGAAGGACTGGTATCCCAGACTTCCCAGTGACTTGAAAGTAAAACAGTCATATTTAAAAAAAAAAGTTTGACACTTTATGATCGACATCTGAACATTTGTACAAACGTGGGGAGAAAAAGAATATTCAAACTGTAATAACATGTTGAATTCAGGTTC
>NW_019433689.1:0-659 GCF_002814215.2 Seriola lalandi dorsalis
TATGTCGTTTTTTGTCATTTTTCTGCCATACTATACTAAGATCTATTTTGGCATTTTTATGGCTAATTATATTATTTCATCTCATGCCAGACCATACTGCGATGATCTTATGACCTTTTATGCCTTAATATACTATGGTGTATTTTTGACATTTTCTGCCATACTATACTATGTCGTTTTTTGACATTTCATGCCATAATATATTATGACGTTTTTTGACATTTTTATGCCATACTACCCTAAGATCTTTTTTGGCATTTTTATGGCTAATTATATTATTTTGTGTCATGCCTGACCATACTATGACGATTTTATGACCTTTTATGCATTATTATACCATGATGTATTTTTGACATTTAATGCCGTAATATATTATGAAGTTTTTTGACATTTTTATGCCTCATTATATTATTTCGGATCATGCCTGACCATACTATAACATTTTTATGAACTTTCACCCCTTAATATACCATGATGTATTTTTGACATTTTATGCCATACCTATGTCGTTTTTTGTCATTTTTCTGCCATACTATACTATGTCGTTTTTTGACATTTCATGCCATAATATATTATGACGTTTTTTGACATTTTTATGCCTCATTATATTATTTCGGATCATGCCTGACCATACTATAACATTTTTATGAACTTTCATG
>NW_019433690.1:0-510 GCF_002814215.2 Seriola lalandi dorsalis
ACTTTTAAGGCCTTTCTTTACTATAATATGTTTATATCTTACTATATTTTGATATTTTTGGTGTTTTTATGCCTTATTATGCTATGTCATTTTTTCACTTTTTTTTGCCATACTATACTATGTCGTTTTTTCACATTTTTCCCACAATATAATATCTTGTTTTTTTCCACTTTTAAGGCCTTTCTATACTATAATATTTTTATAGCTTACTATATTTTGATATTTTTGATGTTTTTATGCCTTATTATGCTATGTCATTTTTTCACTTTTTTTTGCCATACTATACTATGTCGTTTTTTCACATTTTTCCCACAATATACTATGTTTTTTTTTTTTCACTTTTAAGGTCTTTCTTTACTATGACATCTTCATAGCTTACTATACTGTGACGTTATTGATGGTTTTATGCCTCATTATGCTATGTCGTTTTTTCACTCTTTTTGCCATACTATACTATGTTGTTTTTTCGCATTTTATTCCTTACAATGATATAAGGTTTTTATGACTTAC
>NW_019433691.1:0-767 GCF_002814215.2 Seriola lalandi dorsalis
TTTTTATGCCTTACTATACTATGACATTTTTTCACCTTTTCATGCATAACTATACTGTGACATTTTATACATGACTATACTATGACGTTTTATGCCGTTTTTATGCCTTGCTATACTATGACGTTTTTTTAGTTTTTTATGCCTTACTATACTATGACGTTTTATGCCATTTTTATACCTTACTATACTATGACGTTTTATGCCGTTTTTATACCTTGCTATACTATGACGTTTTATGCTGTTTTTATGACTTGCTATACTATGGCGTTCTTTGACTTTTTTTTGCCTTATTATACTATGACGTTTTATACCTTACTATACTATTACATTTTTTTGAAATTTTTTTACCTTACTATCTATGATGTTTTTTGACATTTTTATGCCTTACTATACTATGATGTTTTTTGACCCTTTTATGCCTTACTATACTATGATGTTTTATGCCATTTTTATGACTTATAATACTATGACGTTTTTTGACCTTTTTATGCCTTACTATACAATGACATTTTTTCACCTTTTCATGCATAACTATACTGTGACATTTTATACCTGACTATAATATGACTTTTTTTTAGTTTTTTATGCCTTACTATACTATGACGTTTTATGCCGTTTTTATACCTTACTATACTATGACGTTTTATGCCGTTTTTTATGCCTTGCTATTCTATGACGTTTTATGCCGTTTTTATGCCTTGCTATACTATGACGTTTTATGCTGTTTTTATGACTTGCTATACTATGGCATTCTTTGACTTTTTTTT
>NW_019433692.1:0-445 GCF_002814215.2 Seriola lalandi dorsalis
TTCAGTTTTTTTGCCATGCTATACTATGTCGTTTTTTTCACTTTTAGGGGCCTTACTATGCTATGACGTCTTCATATCTTATTATACTGTGAGGTTTTTCTATGTTTTTATGCCTTTCTATACTATGACCTTTTTTTGCCTAAAGTACCATTTTCCTTAGTACCTTCCTAGACTTTTATGTGTTAAGTCCTGATTATTATGTGCTCTTAGGAGCTAGCATGGTAGTACACTGGTTAAAGCTGCGGACTCCTAACGACACTATGTAGGGTTCAAACCCCACTTGCATCCTTTCTGCAAAGTACTTTTATGAATTCCATTTCCCTTTGAGGAAATTCAGCTATGTGTGGCTTCTAAACTTGAGTACACCAAGAAGTTTTTATGAAACTTACTTACTACACTTATTATACTATGTCGTTGTTTCAAATTTTTTGCCATACTATACTAT
>NW_019433693.1:0-408 GCF_002814215.2 Seriola lalandi dorsalis
CAGTATCACCCTTCACATTAGTGCAGGCAAGATATGTGTTTAGTCCTCTGAGGTGGATAAATTCTAAAATCTCAGTGAATTGATTTTTTTGTGATGATCAAAACCACAGTTTTGAATATGCACGGACCACTGTTTTGAATTTAGAAGTTTACAGTGAGCATTTGTAATGTTTCAAATGAACCTAGATATGTTTCATCTTCCCAAAAGTTTTTTTTTCCAGACAGACTTTTTCTTCATTTTATATGGTCTTCAAATATGAAAGGCAGAGTGATTTTGGCAAAAACTTGAAAATGAAAAGAAAATGAAGTATGGCATTTGCAATAAAAATTTCATAAAATAGTTCATTTGTATTTAATGTTAATGGTTCAAAGAATGTCAGGCTGAATGGTCGGCCCCCACACATTTTCA
>NW_019433694.1:0-353 GCF_002814215.2 Seriola lalandi dorsalis
AAGTTCGTTAAAGGCTCAGTTCACCCAAATCACAAATATATATTCTCCAGTATACGAAACAAAGCAAAACGCCCCGCTGAGGAAGGAGGATTAGATTTACATTCTGGAGCTTTTGATATCTCCATCAGTGAGACCGATATTTGTACGGTGGCTGACGAGGACAAACGAGCTTTTCATCAGGAGACGCAGACTGAAAAACAAACAACAACAGACAAGCTGCAGCTCCAGGCCTCTAGGGGGAGCTCGAAGTGGAACACCCATAGACCGTGTACAAGCTAACGCTAACACTAGCTACGTGTTCTGTTGCTTTTATAATGAAGTAAAACACTACAAACAGATGTAAGAAAAAAAAA
>NW_019433695.1:0-671 GCF_002814215.2 Seriola lalandi dorsalis
TACTATGACGTTTTTAAGACCTTTTATAACTTAATATACCATGACGTTTTTTAACATTTTTATGCCATACTATACTATGATGTTTCTTGGCATTTTTATACCTTTCTACACTATGTCGTTGTATTCCTTGCCATACTATGACGTTTTTATGACCTTTTATGCCATAATATATCATGATTTTTTTTGATGTTTTATGCCATACTATACTATGACGTTTTTTAACATTTTTATGCCATACTATACTATGATGTTTCTTGGCATTTGTATACCTTTCTACACTATGTCGTTGTATTCCTTGCCATACTATGACGTTTTTATGACCTTTTATGCCATAATATATCATGATTTTTTTTTGATGTTTTATGCCATACTATACTATGACGTTTTTATGCCATACTCTACTATGATGTTTTTTGCCATTTTGTGCCTTAATACTTGTGTTAGTATTCCTTGCCATACTGTGATGTTTTTATGACCTTTTATGCCATAATATACCATGATATTTTTTTGACGTTTTATGCCATACTATACTATGTTTTTTTTTTGCATTTTTCTGCTATACTAAACTATGACATTTTTTGACATTTCTATGCCTTAATATACTATGTTGTTGTATTCCTTGCCATACTATGACGTTTTTATGACCTTTTCTGCCTTAATATACTATGTTT
>NW_019433696.1:0-366 GCF_002814215.2 Seriola lalandi dorsalis
AGGTCTTATACATTTTGTGTGCTTCAGATCACCACGAAGCTTGCCGGGACTGCCAAGGGGACAGCGCTCTGGCTCACCTCTGTTGGCAATGAGTATGGCCAGATACTCATGAGTGTGCTGACCGCTCAGGAGGGAGCTGGCCTGGACATGATGGCAGCAGACCTTGTGAAAAGGTACCAGCGGGCTGGTGTGGATCCCCCTGTAGACTGTGGCTGCTGTGCTGAGACAGGAAAGACCAAGCTGAGTGCCAGATTCAGCGGGTGGCCAGACCTTACAATAAGGCTGGATATCTAGCATTTTATGCGGCGAATCGCCCTGGGATGCACAACTGATGCTCATGTCGCGCCTATCGGTTTGCATATTTGA
>NW_019433696.1:6432-6885 GCF_002814215.2 Seriola lalandi dorsalis
TATTTATAGAAGTACATTTGGGAGGGGAAATGAATCATGATGGTTAGCTTACTTTGAGTGCAGCCGGTCAAGGTCATTGGAGGCATTATAGATCGGCCTCCCCGTGGTGGAGATGAAGAACCGTTCCTCCTCGTCATCTGAGTCATCCCGCTTGCGCTTCTTAGAGTTGAGGAGTTGTGGCCGCACTCGTGTGAAGTACATATCAAACCACTGTTGGCAGAGGAAACATAGAAATAAAGATTAGTTTCTGCTTTTGAACAGGTTCTGACAGATTCTCAGAGGAAATCTGATGAACTTACACACTCCTCCTCCTGTGACAGGGCAAACGCGGCAACTTGCCGTGCTGCGGTCTTGTGCTCCTTCACACCAATAATGGCGTTGCCTGACCTGTCTGTCTGACGGACTATCCACTCTTGCACCTGCACAAAACAAGGATATCACATTGATTAGTAT
>NW_019433697.1:0-773 GCF_002814215.2 Seriola lalandi dorsalis
TTTAATGGATGATGTCATAAGGATGGATAGATCAGTGACTGCTGATTGGCTGGACAGAAATAACCCCCCCCCCCTGACCTTTGACCTGCAGCTGTATGTCTCTCAGTCTCCGATCATTTCCAAACGCTGTGATGATGCAGGTGTAGTTGCCGCTGTCAGAGGGGCGGAGTCTTGTCAGAGTGAGGCTGAGGTCTCCAGTCGTCAGAGTCTTCATCGATGTTCGGCCGCTGTAACGCTGGTTTTGGTTTCCGAGGTCGTCACCTTGCAGGTGACGCTGGTGGACGGTTGAAGGACTGAGGTCGCTGCGGCTCCACGTCACTGTGGGGTTCAGAGGTAAAGGAGAGTCCTCACAGGGCAGCAGGACCGACCCTCCCCCATAGACCTCCACAGTGTCTCCATGCTGAGAGACTGAGGACACAGAGACAGGGACATGAGTCACTGAGGTCCTAGTGTCCACACAGAGAACTGCAGGTCACATGACCTCAGGGACAACACACGTCTTGTTGTGAAGACGTTTGACTGATGAACGTCTGATTATTGATTTAAAAGAGTTTGTTGGTTTGTAAATGATGTTGGTGTCTTCCACCTGCAGCCGTCATCACTGCTCATCACTGTTGCCTGAGTAACACACTTTACATAACACTTTATTATAGTTTGTGAATTTGATTCATTCTTTCAGGATTCTGTGTTTGTGTTTCATCATTATGAGTTATTCTTATTTACTGTCTCACACCTATTATTACCTGTGGAATTACATCACTCAGTCTGCTCTG
>NW_019433698.1:0-557 GCF_002814215.2 Seriola lalandi dorsalis
TCAGGGTCTTGGGCAGCTCTCCTCCCTCTCTGGTTTTCAACACCTCCTCCAGAACTGTAGCAGTGATCCAGCAGAAGACTGGGATGTGGCACATGATGTGGAGGCTTCGTGATGTCTTGATGTGGGAGATGATCCTGCTGGCCTGCTCCTCATCTCTGAACCTCTTCCTGAAGTACTCCTCCTTCTGTGGGTCAGTGAACCCTCTGACCTCTGTCACCATGTCAACACACTGAGGAGGGATCTGATTGGCTGCTGCAGGTCGTGCGGTTATCCAGAGGCGAGCAGAGGGAAGCAGTTTCCCCCTGATGATGTTTGTCAGCAGCACGTCCACTGAGGTGGACTCTGTAACATCAGTCAGGATCTCAGTGTTGTGGAAGTCCAGAGGAAGTCTACACTCATCCAGACCGTCAAAGATGAACACGACCTGGAACTGATCAAACCTGCAGATTCCTGCTTCTTTGGTTTCAGTAAAGAAGTGATGAACAAGTTCCACCAAGCTGAACTTTCTCTCTTTCAGCACATTCAGCTCTCTGAAGGTGAATGGAAATGTGAACTGT
>NW_019433699.1:0-438 GCF_002814215.2 Seriola lalandi dorsalis
TTATACCTTACTATACTATGACGTTTTATGCCGTTTTTATGCCTTGCTATACTATGACGTTTTATGCTGTTTTTATGACTTGCTATACTATGGCATTCTTTGACTTTTTTTTGCCTTACTATACTATGACGTTTTTTGACATTTTTATGCCTTACTATACTATGACATTTTTTCACCTTTTCATGCATAACTATACTGTGACATTTTATACCTGACTATACTATGACGTTTTGTGCCGTTTTTATACCTTGCTATACTATGACGTTTTATGCTGTTTTTATGACTTGCTATACTATGGCGTTCTTTGACTTTTTTTTGCCTTACTATACTATGACGTTTTTTGACATTTTTATGCCTTATTATACTATGAAATTTTATATTTTGCTATACTTTGACGTTTTTTGAGTTTTTTATGCCTTACTATACTATGACGTTTTA
>NW_019433700.1:0-664 GCF_002814215.2 Seriola lalandi dorsalis
GGGGCAGTTGTAGTTGTTGGGGCAGTTGTGGTTGGGGAAGTCGTTGTTGTTGCGACAGTTGTGGTTGTTGGAGGACTTGTTGTTGTGGGAGTTGTTGCTGGGGTAGTTGTTGTAGCAGTTGTTGTGGCAGTTGTTGTTTGGGCAGTCGTTGTTGGGGCAGTTGTAGTTGTCGGGGCAGTTGTTGTAGCAGTTGTAATTTTTGTGGTAGTTGTTGTTGGGGCAGTTGTTGTCGTAGCAGTTGTTGAGGCAGTTGTTGTAGCAGTTGTTGTTGTAGCAGTTGTTGTTGGGGTAGTTGTTGGGGCAGTTGTTGTTGGGACAGTTGTTGTTGGAGCAGTTGTTGTTGGGGTAGTTGTTGTTGGGGCAGTTGTAATTGTTAGGGCAGTTGTAGTTGTTGGGGCAGTCGTTGTTGTTGCGACAGTTGTGGTTGTTGGAGTACTTGTTGGTGGGGTAGTTGTTGTGGGGACAGTTGTTGTTGTTGGGGTAGTTGTTGTAGCAGTTGTTGTTGGGGTAGTTGTTGTAGCAGTTGTTGTTGTTGGGGCAGTTGTTGTAGCAGTTGTTGTAGCAGTTGTAGTTGTTGGGGCAGTTGTTGTAGCAGTTGTTGTTGGGGCAGTTGTTGTTGTAGCAGTTGTTGTAGCAGTTGTAGTTGTTGTTGGGGCAGTTGTTG
>NW_019433701.1:0-427 GCF_002814215.2 Seriola lalandi dorsalis
CTTTACAATGAGGTATTAATCCAGTGAATCAGATAATTCTATCCTGAAATAGCAGCTTAAATATAGACACCAGATTTGACCTCTGACCCAGCTCTGAAAATTGCCTAAAATTCACCAAATTAAATTTCTGGTTTATAATAAGAGGTGTGTGATAGGATGGCAAAACAGCACTTGTTGGAAAGAATAGAATCTAAGCTTTACAATGAGGTATTACTTGAGTAAATCAGATAATGCTATCCTGAAATAGCAGCTTAAATATAGGGAACCAGATTTGACCTCTGACCCAGCACTGGAAGCTGCCTAAAATTGACCACATTAAATTTCTGGTTTATACCAATGAGGTATTACTCCAGTAAATCAGATAATACTATCCTGAAATACATTACATGTCTGGTTAATAACAAGAGGTTTGTGATAAGATGGAAAG
>NW_019433702.1:0-402 GCF_002814215.2 Seriola lalandi dorsalis
CGTTTGTAGTTGAGTAACTCGATCATTGAAACCAAATGGATGGCTCTGAAAACAATTGTGTTTATATTCATCTTTACATTTAGATTACAGGGAGTTGCTCATGTCAGAACGTGGAGACTCTTTTTCGGTTGAACCCTACATCTCTGACTACGACTTTCTACATATCCATGTGATCTGAAGAGTTCCAAATGACCCAAATGAAAATCACATCCTTCGAGCCAGAGTTGAACCAGCGACCTAAGGATAACTGCTACTGTGAACCTACAGTCCTCCGCTCTACCAGCTGAGCTATCGAAGGAGCTGTGTAATGTTGAATTGTTCCTTTTTTCCCTGAAACAGAAGATTAATGAGACTATGCTTTTCAAAGAGCTGACAGTATGGAGAGTGGATCAAGGCAAAAGG
>NW_019433703.1:0-371 GCF_002814215.2 Seriola lalandi dorsalis
ATGGCATAAAATTCTGAAAAGACCACATAGTATAGCATGGCATAAAATTCTCAAAAAACGTCATAGTATAGTAAGGCATAAAAATGTCAAAAACGTCATAGTATAGTATGGCAAAAATTCTCAAAATCGTCATAGTATAGTACGGCATAAAAATGTCCAAAAACGTCATAGTATAGTATGGTATAAAATTCTCAAAAAACGACATAGTATAGCATGGCAGAAAATTCTCAAAAATGTCATAGTACAGCATTAAACTGTCCATATAATAGAAACTCCACAGAGGAAGTACCAAGGCTGGGATTTGAACTCACAGTCTTGACATTGGGAAGCATCTGTTCAAACCACTGTACTATATTGTCTCTCCTTTTTCA
>NW_019433704.1:0-388 GCF_002814215.2 Seriola lalandi dorsalis
CATACTATACTATGATGGCTTTTGGCATTTTCAAGCCTTATTACACTATGTCCTTTTATTCCTTACCATACTATGACCTTTTTATGACATTTTATGTCTTAATATAATATGACAATTTTTGACGTTTTATGCCATACTATACTATGACGTTTTTTTTTTACATTTTTATGCCATACTATATACTATGACCTTTTTGACATTTTCAAGCCTTACAATAGTATGTCCTTTTATTCCTTACCATACTAGGACCTTTTTATGACCTTTTATACCTTAATACGATACAATGTTTTTTTGACGTTTAATCCATACTATACAATGACGTTTTTTGAAATTTTTATGCCATACTATACTATGATGTTTTTTTAAATTTTCAAGCCTTACTATAGTA
>NW_019433705.1:0-396 GCF_002814215.2 Seriola lalandi dorsalis
CCATATTAAGGGCATAAAAGGTCATAGAATCATCATAGTATGTCAAGGCATGGGACGAAATAATATAATTAGGCATAAAAAGTCAAAAATACATCAAAGAATAGTATGGCATAAAACGTCAAAAAACGTCATAGTATAGTATGGCATAAAAAGTCAAAAATACAACATACTATATTAAGGCATAAAAGGTCATAGAAATGTCATATATTAAGGCATAAAAGGTCATAGAATCATCATCATAGTATAGTATGGCATAAAAAGTCAAAACTACATCATACTTGGCATCGTGTGGCGTAGTGGTCTAAGCAGGCGTGTAGAGGCTACAGTCCTCGCTGCAGTCGGCCCCGGTTCGAGTCCTGCATCGGGAGGCCCTTACTGCATGTCATTCCCCCTCTC
>NW_019433706.1:0-383 GCF_002814215.2 Seriola lalandi dorsalis
TCTAGATTATGAGACTGACAACTCTTAACATCTGTTGTGACAACATCCAAACCTCTAGATTATGAGACTGACACGCTGCCTACTGCGCCAACGAGGCTAGCAATGTGTTTAAACTAGATGGGCAAAATCGAAAAGATCTCTCAATGTAATGTTGAGTTGTCCCTCACACAAGAGCCAGGGTGCCTGTATCCAAGGAAAAGCAGGTACAACGTCGGCACTGGAGCGCTGGTGTGTCAACAAAGACTACTTCAACTGCTATCATCATGTGCCACCTAGAACACAGACGGCTTTGAGAGCAAAGGTTAGCCTTAGCCATGAGTAGTATGGTACTATAAGCTAAGTCAGATGCAATGCATTGGCCGGGAATCGAACCCGGGCCTCCC
>NW_019433707.1:0-469 GCF_002814215.2 Seriola lalandi dorsalis
CACACACACACACACACACACACACACACACACACACACCTGTATATGCTAGATTAGACATTGTACTTTACTCTGCTCCATTGTAAATAAATGCCTTTTTAAGTATAACTACTGGTGTGTTTAATGTTGCACAAGCGTGAATATTGCCAACCTCTACTCGGTAGAATTCCAATCCTTCAACTGTAACTTACTATTGAATTGGTAATTTGGTAATAGTTAGTAAGCTAATGATTAATCAGAGTTTCAGATTAATGGTAATAAATTGAGACTAAAACCATATTGGCTATTTTGCCTATTAGTTTAGGCTGGTGCCCCGTGAACTTTAATTCATTTTAAAGTTATTCTTTAATATTAATATTTTTAATATTAATATTTCCTTAATTTGTGATAGCCAATAAATTGATAAACAACCGAAATCTAACACATTTGGTGTCCAGCTCATGAGGTAGAGTACTGTTAACATAATGGT
>NW_019433708.1:0-396 GCF_002814215.2 Seriola lalandi dorsalis
TCGTACAGTTTTTAATATTTCTAAGATGATCAAACGACACCAGCTTCCTGCTGCTCAGATCTTACAGGAAGTTTCCTTACAACAGGCGTCACATGTTCCACTAGAGAACCAGCAGGGGGCAGAGTTTGTTTTGTGTGTGCTGGGATCCAGTGATGAGGATCTGATCCAACTTTCCCTCCAGTGACACAGCTGATGTCAAAGGAGGGAAAAATAACTCATGAGTGTTTCTGAGCAGTTTTACCAGTCAGGAGTTCACACTGTGTGAACCGTGGCCTGTGATTGGACGATCTCTGTCCAGACAAGTAGGACCTTTAACATCTGTCCAGAGGTTTGGTTTGAATATTTTCAGGTCTGTGAGCTTCCAGCTCAGTGTTCACTCCAACACGTTAACATGAG
>NW_019433709.1:0-488 GCF_002814215.2 Seriola lalandi dorsalis
TGGTTTTGTTTGTGACACCTTAGGGGGTCACATGTCACACGCTGGCCCACACTGGCTGGCCAGTGGGGTCCATGGGGGGGAAGGGTCATCCCCAGGTGTGAACCGTGAGGAACTGTGGGGTGTGAATTCCTTTGTCCAGTGGAGCAAAGAAACATTCGGTCTATTGAATGACTGAGTCCCAACAGTCCCCCCTTTGTTGTCAGGATGCCACCTGACGTGTCATCCTGAGAGCATAATGTATAGTCCATTTGTCAGTTCATTCAACGGGTAACATCCGGGCATTTGTCAGCGCTATCTATCTTGGCTAAGCAAGAACAATCAGGTTACAAAGCAGAGTTCAGATAATAACCACAATGATCGAATAGTGTAAAACAACTAACATGTTTCCTAGTTACTCGTGGTGTTAGTGAGGACTGGAAAGTCAGTGATGTTAGTTTGTTAAGGTGAGATATAGAGGGTGGCACCTAGAATGACAAGATTTGGAGTGT
>NW_019433710.1:0-430 GCF_002814215.2 Seriola lalandi dorsalis
CTACAATTAACGGGTTGCTGTTTTCACCTGGAAACTGATATATTGTCAGGGTTAGTGGTAAGTAGGACCCAAATACAGCCAACACATTGGGGACGGTGCAGACAGGTTTATTTAACACAAGAACCAGAGAACAACAGAGAGACAACAGGCAACAAGAACAGAACAAGGACAAACCCGGAGATGAACAGGACGTGAACAGCTTGGAGACGAACCAGACATGAACAGACGACGTGAACTGATGAGGACGAACCCAGAAATAAACAGACGAACCAACACAGACAAAGGGAAGCACAAAGACTATATAGACAAGGGAGGCAAGGGTGATTGAACACAGGTGAAACACATTAGGGCGGGGCAGACAATCACCACACAAACAAGACCAAGACAGGAAGCAAAACACTGAGACACACAAGGAAACCTTATTACAAAA
>NW_019433711.1:0-465 GCF_002814215.2 Seriola lalandi dorsalis
AAATACATCATGGTATATTAAGGCATGAAAGTTCATAAAAATGTTATAGTATGGTCAGGCATGAGACGAAATACTATGATTAGGCATAAAAATGCCAAAATAGATCTTAGTATAGTATGGCAGAAAATGTCGAAAATACATCATAGTATATTAAGGCTTCAAAGTTGATAAAAACATTATACTGTGGTCTGGCATGAGACGAAATACTATAAGTAGCCATAAAAATGCCAAAAAAGATCTTAGTCTAGTATTGCAGAAAAGTGTCAAAAAAAACGGGGTGTCATGTGGCATAATGGTCTAAGCAGGCGCCCAATGCGTAGAGGTTACAGTCCTCGCTGCAGTTGGCCCCGGTTCGAATCCCACATCGGACAGCCTAATAAAGGCATAAAAGCCCCAAAAATATACTTAAAAAAGAAAATGTCAAAAATACATCATAGTATTTAATGCTTCAAAGTTCATAAAAAC
>NW_019433712.1:0-379 GCF_002814215.2 Seriola lalandi dorsalis
TATACTATGTCGTTTTTTCAGTTTCTATGCCTTTTTTTTCTATGTCATCTTTACTTACTTTTTAGGACTTACTATACTATTATGTCTTTAAATCTTACTATACTATGACATTTTTTGATGTTTTAATGCTTTATTATACCATGTCGTTTTTTCACTTTTTGCCATAGTATACTATGTCGTTTTTTCACTTTTTTTCCAATACTATACTATGTAGTTTTTTTTCACATTTTGGGCCTTATTATACTATTATGTCTTTAAATCTTACTATACTATGACATTTTTTGATGTTTTGATGCTTTATTATACCATGTCGTTTTTTCACTTTTTGCCATAGTATACTATGTCGTTTTTCACTTTTTTTGCCATACTATACTATGTA
>NW_019433713.1:0-615 GCF_002814215.2 Seriola lalandi dorsalis
ACAGTGCTGATAGTGAAGAGTCTGGTGTACTGCTGTGGACTCTCTCTGCTGATGATCCTCACAAACAAGGGACCGTCCACCAGCTGCACACATGCTGACTGACTGTTTTCTGCTGGCCTTTTCTCACCATCAAATCTCATCACTTCATCTCATTTATCTCTTTGATCACTGTTCACAAATTTAAGACAAATGTATCTTTATATTCACAGGTTAGATACAGTCTGTCTACTAATAATAAATACATATATCATATATCACACACATATATTTGGAGTAACTGAGTTTAAATTCTGTCCTTTTGTGTTGTTTTAATGCTCTACATCCACTTTTAATTGTGACTTGTATATTAATAGAAAATGAAGCGTAGTCATTAGTTGTCTGGTAAATATTCAACTGATTATTGTTGTTTTCTGTTCTCATGTTTCTTTTTAATACTTTCTGCAGAGTGTGGCTGGTTTGTCAAATTAATTCATTGTAACATTCTCAATAAATTAATAAATCACAGTTTCTGTTTATTATAAACAACCTGTTTTTATGGATTTATTATATTAGAAACAGACTCGACTATATTTGTCAGATACAGTGACACGTACAAGTAATTTGAGTACGGCTGTA
>NW_019433714.1:0-375 GCF_002814215.2 Seriola lalandi dorsalis
GTCTGGATGATCAGGATATGACTGATCCTCCTCCACATGTTTCACCTTCCTGTTGTTGTCAGACAGTTTGATCCTTCTGTTCACTGTGTTTGTGTCGATTGTGAGTTCACAGGAATCTGATGGAGAGAACAAGACAGCTGCAGTTATTGATCATCTGATCAGTTATTGACAGTTTGATGATGACTCCTGACATCAGTGATGTGACAGTTTGAAGACGGTTGAATGTGCTGCTTTGTTTTCATCAATCACATTAAAAACACACTTACACTTCCTCAGACCTGGTGTCAACCATCGGACTCCACCAGGCTCCGCCCTGAAAGGAGGAGGGGGGTCAGACCAGCACGTTCTCTGTCAGCATGCACACATGGACATTAC
>NW_019433715.1:0-531 GCF_002814215.2 Seriola lalandi dorsalis
TGTAAGTCCATTTACTGCTTCCTTCGTTGCTTTTTGTTTTGTTTTGTTAAAAGAGTGAATGAAGTTGTGACGGTCTCCGCTGAGACAGAGGAGAGGAGAAGCTACTAGCCCTCTCTCGCTGTCACTTCTAGTCGCGTTGCTCTCCTCCCCAGTAATGTTAAATTTAGCACAGAAAAAAACATAATAGTGGTAATTTAAATAGCGGTTCATGAGATTTATTAACCCTCAGGGGTCCCTCTGTCCTTTTTTGGACATTTTCTTCACTTTTCTTTTTTGATTTGCTGATCATTTTGGCTGTGTTACAGCTCAAGGTATGGATTTCTGCAAGAAAGTGTCTTTTTTTACATATTTTTAAAGTCTAATGTCAGTTACTGTTACAGGTCTATTATACACTGGTAACACATTTTGTACCCTCTGGCGTTCCTCGCGTCCAAAAAAGGACACGCAAAGAAAATGCTATAAAATCATCATATATCAATATTTTTTTCTGCTTTTTTTGCATAAATCTCTTAAACCACTTCAGTTCTGCTC
>NW_019433716.1:0-661 GCF_002814215.2 Seriola lalandi dorsalis
AGAAGTTCAAACTCTACAACTGCAGCAGGACGTTTCTGAATGGTTGGTAACCAATGTTGTGTATTTTGACATTACATTTTCAGTTTGTTGATGAGTGCTGGCACACAGTTACTAACATGTAGCTAGGTAGCTAATGCTAACTGTTACTGTCTCGTCATTACTGGGAGCTTCTTTTGGTAAATAAGCGCTATTGTGAATAGTGTAATGTAGTTATCTGTCATGCTTCCTTAGATATACTTTTACAGTCTATGAAAATGTTTGTTGTATGAGGACTGCTACAGGTGTTCAATGTCAAGACTAGTCAGATATTTTAATAGATGCTGACAAAGTAAATCATTTTTCTCCATGTTCTGAGCAGATGCTCATCATGACATCTTCCTTTATGTAGTAAATTTATTTTGTGTATTACAATGAAAGCTGTAAATCAGCATAAACATGTCTGACAGCAACAGTAATCTTTAGTAAAAGACTGAACTGTGCAGTTTTCTACACTACACTGTTGTCAAGCTCCACATTATATGCAATAAGTGACATGTTATAAATTACCTGTTATATGCACTTGATATGTAGCCAAGCTTACTTCTTACCCACCTTAGCTCCACTGTCTGTCAGTGTTTGAATTTCACAAGCTTTATATTTTGGTGAATGTTTCCATTTTTCT
>NW_019433718.1:0-378 GCF_002814215.2 Seriola lalandi dorsalis
GTTTGATATGTACTTCACACGAGTGCGGCCACAACTCCTCAACTCTAAGAAGCGCAAGCGGGATGACTCAGATGACGAGGAGGAACGGTTCTTCATCTCCACCACGGGGAGGCCGATCTATAATGCCTCCAATGACCTTGACCGGCTGCACTCAAAGTAAGCTAACCATCATGATTAATTTCCCCTCCCAAATGTACTTCTATAAATAACCGTCTCAGCTCTCTGGTGTGATGTGTCAATTAATGTCATATTAATATCTGTTTAAACTTTCACTTTAGATACAAACTCAAGCCAGTGACCAGCCGAGTGGCACGCAGAGTCTTCGAGACGGCCACCGGGACGATGACTGACACAGAGAAGTCTCTGGTGGCCGACTAC
>NW_019433719.1:0-677 GCF_002814215.2 Seriola lalandi dorsalis
AACATAACGACACACATCTGCTGTCTTTTAACATTCTCACACATACCTGCATGTATGACAGAAAGGGCAATGGTAAGTAACGCTTTTCTCCTCTCTCATGGGAACATCAGTCTCTACAGAAGAAAACAGCATCGTGTCAAGCTAATACTGCTAGCTCCATGCTACTCGATTCTCTCAGCGACGATACACTACAAACACAGCGGAAGTTCCGGAGAGCATGGAAAAATCAATAATAAACATACAGCAAATCAATACACAGTATTATCTTAATTTTACATGACTCCAACAACTGTAAACAAAGTTTTGTTTCCCTTTTTTTTTCCTACGAGACTGTGGACTGTGGACTAAGGTGGATCCTACAGGACCAGAGGTATTGAGTTGGTCTTGTGTCACAGCTCAGCTCACCTTCCAGAGCAGCAGGCAGATGAGAGCCAGCAGTGAGACTCCAGCCAGGACAGACACCACGATGATCCACAAGGGGGCACTGGAGTCCAGCTGCTGGCCCAGGTCTGGATAAATGTGGACCTCAATCTTCAGAGACAGGTGTGATTTAGGAGGAAACACAGGAAATGACTGAAATCATCATGATTGAGCGGCCTGTAACCTCTGTGCTGTGAGGCTCCATGTTGAGGGTGGGTTTGTTGGTCTGCAGCCTCAGGGTCGCCCGGCCCCTCACC
>NW_019433721.1:0-387 GCF_002814215.2 Seriola lalandi dorsalis
ATTATACTCTGACGTTTTATGCCTTACTATACTATGACGTTTTTTTTGCATTTTTATGTCTTATTATACTATGACGTTTTTTTGGCATTTTTATGTCTTACTATACTATTACGTTTTATGCCTTACTATACTATGACATTTTTTGGCATTTTTAAGCCTTACTATACTATGACGTTTTTTTGGCATTTTTAAGCCTTACTATACTATTACGTTTTATGCCTTACTATACTATGACGTTTTTTTTGCATTTTTATGTCTTATTATACCATGACGTTTTATGCCTCATTATACTATGAAGTTTTTTGGCATTTTTATGCCTTATTATACTATGACATTTTTTGGCATTTTTAAGCCTTACTATACTATGACGTTTTTTTGGCATTTTTA
>NW_019433722.1:0-372 GCF_002814215.2 Seriola lalandi dorsalis
CATTTTTATGCCTCAATACACTATGATGCTTTCATTTCTCACCATACTTTGATGTCCTGATGGTTAAATATATGATGAAACAAGGAGAGACAAATTAGTACAATAGTTAGAACTGATGCTTCATAAAGAGAAGGTTGTGAGTTCAAATCTCAGTGTTTGCATTTTTTTTTTTTTTGCCATATTATGCCGTTTTTTCAAGTTTTTTTGCCATACTATACTATGTTGTTTTTTTTGCTTTTAGGGCCTTATTATATCATTACGTCTTCATACCTTCCCAAATTATGACGCTTTCTGATGGTTTTATGCTTTATTATACTGTCATTTTTTCAATTTTTTTGCCATACTATACTATGCCGTTTTTTCACGTTTTTT
>NW_019433723.1:0-543 GCF_002814215.2 Seriola lalandi dorsalis
AGTATGATAAGGAATAAAAAGCCATAGTATAATAAGCCATAAAAATGCCAAAAAACCTCACAGTACAATATGGCAAAAAATGTCAAAAAAAGTCATAGTATAGTATGGCAAAAAATGTCAAAAATACATCATAGTATTTTAAGGTATAAACGGTCATAAAAACATCATAGTATGATAAGGAATCAACTCACATTGCGTAGTAAGGCATAAAAATGCCAAAAAACATCACAGTACAATATGGTATAAAAATCACAAAAAACGTCATAGTATAGTATGGCATAAATGGTCAAAAAAACATCATAGTATAGTATGGCATAAATGGTCAAAAAAACATCATAGTATTTTACGGCATAAACGGTCATAGAAACATCATATTATGATAAGGAATAAAAAGCCATAGTATAATAAGCCATAAAAACACCAAAAAACCTCACAGAACAATATGGCATAAAAATGTCAAAAAGGGTCATAGTATTTTAAGGCATAAACGGTCATAGAAACATCATATTATGATGAGGAATCAACTCACATAGTATAGTAAGC
>NW_019433724.1:0-395 GCF_002814215.2 Seriola lalandi dorsalis
AAAAGGGAGGGCAGCTTAAGGCAACAAAGTTAGAAGTAGAAAAATATCTAAGAAACACATATTCAGATTTTGAGCAGAATAGAGTAATAGGCCTTCCACCTGACATGCCGCCAGTAGGAAAGATAGATCATGAGATGGATGTTAGACCACCCAGGTGGAAGGAGGTTGAGGAGGTAGTCAGGTGTGCAAAGGCTTCTTTGGCCCCAGGGCCAAATGGAGTCCCCTACCGGGTTTATAAAAGCGCACCTGATATCCTAAAGTTTTTGTGGAGGCAATTAAGAATAGTTTGGGAGAAACGGGTTATTCCCAGAGCATGGCGTAGGGCAGGAGGTGTTTTTATTCCAAAGGAGAAGGAATCCTCAGACCTGAGTCAGTTTCGAATGATCTCTCTCCTA
>NW_019433725.1:0-396 GCF_002814215.2 Seriola lalandi dorsalis
TAAAATCATCAGGTTTAAAAAGATGGAAACAGTTTGGTGAATAAAACACCTTGTGCAGGACGATCTCTGTGTCTTTACTAGTTGAAATATACATCGTACAGTTTTTAATATTTCAAAGATGATCAAACGACACCAGCTTCCTGCTGCTCAGATCTTACAGGAAGTTTCCTTACAACAGGCGTCACATGTTCCACTAAAGAACCAGCAGGGGGCAGAGTTTGTTTTGTGTGTGCTGGGATCCAGTGATGAGGATCTGATCCAACTTTCCCTCCAGTGACACAGCTGATGTCAGAGGAGGGAAAAATAACTCATGAGTGTTTCTCAGCAGTTTTACCAGTCAGGAGTTCACACTGTGTGAACCGTGGCCTGTGATTGGACGATCTCTGTCCAGACAAG
>NW_019433726.1:0-479 GCF_002814215.2 Seriola lalandi dorsalis
CTAGTGGATGTTGTGGAGTATTGTGTTGTCTTTGCTCCAAAGGTTTTTGTACAGAGTTTTGGTGTTTCCTGTCACTGTGGGCTGCAGAGCACAGTAGTACACAGCAGAGTCAGACACCTGAAGCTTCTGGATCTTCAGAGGAACTGACTTGTTTTTGATTTCAGCATTAAATCTGTTTTCCTGAGAGTCTTGAGTATTTTTTGTTCCAGAGTAGCGTCGGAGCAGAAACTTGGGAAAGTCATTTTCTTCTTGTTTGTACCAGAACAAATAAGCATTCAAGGTATCGCTGGTTTCAAATGAACAATCAAGTGTAACTGTGTGTCCTTCAGCAGCAGTGACATCAGCTGTTGGCTGGATCACTCTGTCTTCTCCTTTACACTCTGGGAAGAACAGAACATGCAGAGATAGAGATGAATCAATAAAGATGATTGATTAAAGGAGAACAGTCAGTAGGTTTAAAGAGTTACCTATCCAGAGAG
>NW_019433727.1:0-627 GCF_002814215.2 Seriola lalandi dorsalis
TTTTATGCCATACTATACTATGACGTTTTTTGGTATTATTATGCCTCCCTATCCTATGTAATCTTATTGTCTACCATAATATGATGTTTTTATGACCTTTTATGCCATAATATACTATGCTGTTTTTTTGACGTTTTATGCCATACTATACCATGACGTTTTTTGACATTTTGATGACATACTATACTATGACGTTTTTTTGACATTTTTATAACATACTATACTATGATGTTTTTTTGGCATTTTTATGCCTTAAAATACTATTTCCTTTGATGCTTTACCATACTATGACGTTTTTATGACTTTTTATGCCTTAATACACTATGCTGTTTTTTTGACGTTTTATGCTATACTATACTATGACATTTTTTGTTATATTTATGCCTCCCTATCCTCTATAATCTTATTCTCTACCATAATATGACATTTGTATGACCTTTTATGCCATAATATACTATGCTTTTTTTTTGACGTTTTATGCCATACAATACTATGACGTTTTTTGACATTTTTATGACATACTATACTATGATGTTTTTTTGCATTATTATGCCTCCCTATCCTATGTAATCTTATTCTGTACCATTCTATGACGTTTTTATGACTTTTTATGCCTTAATACACTAT
>NW_019433728.1:0-493 GCF_002814215.2 Seriola lalandi dorsalis
CCACAGCCCTATGTTCCCACAGCCCTATATTCCCACAGCCCTATGTTCCCAGCCCTATATTCCCACAGCCCTATATTCCCACAGCCCTATGTTCCCACAGCCCTATGTTCCAACAGCCCTATATTCCCACAGCCCTATATTCCCACAGCCCTATGTTCCCACAGCCCTATAATTCCACAGCCCTATGTTCCCACAGCCCTATATTCCCACAGCCCTATGTTCCCAGCCCTATATTCCCACAGCCCTATATTCCCACAGCCCTATGTTCCCACAGCCCTATGTTCCAACAGCCCTATGTTCCCACAGCCCTAACCCTAATTTTCAAAAAATTTCTGTGAAAAAAAAGCTCTAAGAAATGTGGGAACATAGGGCTGACCCCCTTGTGCATATGCCTCCAGCAAATAGCCACAGCCTTCCACTGTGATTGCAGTGTGGCTTTCTCAATTTCTTTATGTGACCAACCATCGGGCTTCGCTCGTATCTCAGGACCGTG
>NW_019433729.1:0-633 GCF_002814215.2 Seriola lalandi dorsalis
ATTAGATTTTAAAAATATGTCAAAAAAAGACACTTTCTTGCAGAAATCCATACCTTCAGCTGTAACACAGCCAAAATGATCAGCAAATCAAAAAAGAAAAGTGAAGAAAATGTCCAAAAAAGGACAGAGGGACCCCTGAGGGTTAATAAATCCCATGAACCGCTATTTAAATTACCACTATTATGTTTTTTTCTATGCTAAATTTAACATTACTGGGGAGGAAAGCAACGCGACTAGAAGTGACAGCGAGAGAGGGCTAGTAGCTTCTCCTCTCCTCTGTCTCAGCGGAGACCGTCACAACTTCATTCACTCTTTTAACAAAGGAAAAAAAAAGGCAACGAAGGAAGCAGTAAATGGACTTACATATTTAAGACCTAACATGCGGCTAATGTAAAGCTAGCGGAGCTTGGAGAGTCGGTTATCTGGTTGCTAGGCGCACGCACGCACACAGGTAAGGAGCTGCCGTTGCCATGGCAATGTGAAAATCTGCCCAGAATTTGGCTTCTACATGGCTTCAAAACAGCTGCAAATTATGAGAAAACCGTTACTTCTTTTCATAAACCGAAAAGACCGTGCCAGACACTGAAGCCAGAAGTTTCTACAGTCTCTATTTTATTCAGATATTCCTTAAAA
>NW_019433730.1:0-385 GCF_002814215.2 Seriola lalandi dorsalis
TGACACTGAAAACAATTTTTCCAGCTGCAACAGGAAACCGTCCCCATTCCTCATTAGGCCACGCCTGTTTTATGTACTGTTTCCTGTTGCAAAGCCTCGCAAGGAACACCACTCATTCCACACATGCAACAGGCAGCTGTCCTAATTCCTCTTTTTGCCAGTTCCTCATTTGGCCATGCCTGCTCTATGTACTGCTCACAGTTGCAAAGCCTCACAAGGAAGACCAGTCAGTCCACACAAGCAACAGGCAACCGTCCTCATTTTGCCAGTTCCTCATTTGGCCATGCCTGCTCTATATACTGCTCGCAGTTGCAAAGCCTCGCAAGGAAGACCAGTCAGTCCACACAAGTAACTGGCAACCCTCACTTTTAGTTGCTCTACGGCA
>NW_019433731.1:0-552 GCF_002814215.2 Seriola lalandi dorsalis
ATGTATTTGAAGCTTTTTGCTAAAAAATCCACTCCGATCCTATATTTCAGCATGCCTGTAAACCCCTCTTTTTGAGCCCTGTTCAGAACAGGCTGTTTCTGTGTCTGTAGCTTTAAATGCAAATGAGCTGCGCCTGACCACGCCCCTCTCCGGAAGGGGATGCAGTTCGGGCTTCTGGCACCGTGCTCTAATGTTTACGGTGACCGTGACCGGCAACCTGGCGTCGGTAGCGGTTTGGTTCAACCACACGACTTTTATCCAGAATCTGACCCAGAGGGAGAGGCTGCTGAAGAAGTTCAAACTCTACAACTGCAGCAGGACGTTTCTGAATGGTTGGTAACCAATTTTGTGTATTTTGACTTTACATTTTGAGTTTGTTGATGAGTGCTGGCACACAGTTACTAACATGTAGCTAGGTAGCTAATGCTAACTGTTACTGTCTCGTCATTACTGGAGCTCTTTTGGTAAATAAGCACTATTGTGAATAGTGTAATGTAGTTATCTGTCATGCCTCCTTAGATATACTTTTACAGTCTGAAAATGTTTGTTGTA
>NW_019433732.1:0-378 GCF_002814215.2 Seriola lalandi dorsalis
CGGCCAGTTGTTACTCTGCTGACAGTAGTAAACTCCTGAATCTTCAGCCTGAACTCCACTGATGGTCAGAGTGTAGTCAGTCCCTGATCCACTTCCACTAAAACGATCTGGAACTCCAGACTGACGGTTTGTAGCATAATAAATGAGGAGTTTAGGAGCTTCTCCAGGTTTCTGAAGGTACCAGTGGAGGTTGTTATAAACATTTTCACTGGCTTTACATCTGATAGAGACAGTCTGTCCTGGAACAACAGACTGAGATCCAGGAGTCTGAGTCACAGTGATTTCTCCTGATGAACCTGGAAAACATGAAGAAGAGGAGAAGGGTTATTGAGACAAATCCAGCTTGGAGAAAGATGATCAACATCCAAACAGAAGAGG
>NW_019433733.1:0-501 GCF_002814215.2 Seriola lalandi dorsalis
AACCATATTATGTGAAAATAAACGCTCTGGTGTCAGAATTTTCCATCCCCACAGATTCACCAACAGGAGAGAGTTTCTCCACGCGGGAACAGGAGCCAGAGCTAGGATCAGGAGGACCTCCAGAGTTCCTGTATCTGAAGGCCATAAAGAGGAAGTGGAGTGAACAACGATGGACAGGATTATTCAAAGTGACAGCCAGAACAAACTCGGCAGTAAAACTGGCTGGGAAGGGTTACAACTGGTATCACCTCTCTCAGTGTGCTAAGAACACCACAGCACAGGAGAAGGAAGCCGAGGGGAATAAAAAAAAATAAATAAATAAAATGTATAACCGAGTTTTATAATCATTTGTGTGTGTGTGATTAAAACAGAAACCAGCGCCACTCGTTTGGAGGAATCGGAGAACGAGGTGGAGGATGGTGTCTGAGGAGGAAAGTAGTCCCACAGGGGAAGGTTAAAACGTTAGGTATGGGGGGAGGTTCCGCCCCATCGCAAGGTTGA
>NW_019433734.1:0-635 GCF_002814215.2 Seriola lalandi dorsalis
ATGCCTTACTATACTATGACGTTTTCATGCCTTACTATACTATGACGTTTTTATCACTTTTTATGCCTTACTATACTATGACGTTTTTAACATTTTTTATGCCTTACTATACTATGACATTTTTACCACTTTTTATGCCTTACTATACTATGACGTTTTTATGACTTTTTATACCTTACTATACTATGACATTTATATCACTTTTTATGCCCTACTATACTATGACGTTTCTATGACTTTTTATGCCTTACTATACTATGACATTTTTATGACTTTTTATGCCTTACTATACTATGACATTTTTACCATTTTTTATGCCTTACTATACTATGACTTTTTATGCCTTACTATACTATGACATTTTTATGACTTTTTATGCCTTACTATGACATTTTTTTCACTTTTTATGCCTTACTATACTATGACATTTTCATGCCTTACTATACTATGACATTTTTATCACTTTTTATGCCTTACTATACTATGACGTTTTCATGCCTTACTATACTATGACGTTTTTATAATTTTTTATGCCTAACTATACTATGACGTTTTCATGCCTTACTATACTATGACGTTTTTATAATTTTTTATGCCTAACTATACTATGACGTTTTCATGCCTTACTATACTAT
>NW_019433735.1:0-546 GCF_002814215.2 Seriola lalandi dorsalis
TTCATTTTAAAGTTATTCTTTAATATTAATATTTTTAATATTAATATTTTCTTAATTTGTGATAGCCAATAAATTGATAAACAACCGAAATCTAACACATTTGGTGTCCAGCTCATGAGGTAGAGTACTGTTAACATAATGGTGCCGCCCGTGTGAGGCCGAGTACTAATGATTTCCAGTTACTAATAGAGCTCAGACCCAACATAATGGTGCCCCGTGTGAGGCCGAGTACTGTTGGCAAATATTCATAATTGTGCAATATTAAATTCCTAATTTGGCCAAAACCGCAAAGGTTGAAAAAAAATTTTTTAGTCCACCACAGGAGTAAACGTCCAGGTGTACTTACAAACAAGTGCACTGTGGTGAGAATTGGTTTACTAATTTTACCTTAAGTAATATTAGACGTCCTCCAGTTATTAATAGCTAACACTTAAGCCTTAGTATCAAGAGCCTGCTATTGTTGCTAACAATTCCAGTTGAGTTTATTCTGTAGGAAATGTAAGAACCTCAGTTCAGCATTTGAATACCACGTGTTCAATGCTATCT
>NW_019433736.1:0-615 GCF_002814215.2 Seriola lalandi dorsalis
AAAAAGTCATAGTATAGAATGGCATAAAAAGTCATAAAAAAGTCATATTGTAGTATGGCATGAAAAGTCATAGAAAAGTCATAATATAGTATGGCATAAAAAGTCAAAAAAAAGTCCCAGTATAGTATGGCATGAAAAGTCATAAAAAAGTCATAGTATAGTATGGCATGAAAAGTCATGATAATCTCATAGTATAGTATGGCATTAAAAGTAATAAAAAAGTCATAGTATAGTATGGCATAAAAAGTCATGAAAAAGTCTTACTATAGTATGGCATAAAAAGTCATAAAAAAAAGTCATAGTATAGTATGGCATGAAAAGTCATAGTATGGTATAGCATTAAAAGTCATGATAATCTCATAGTATAGTATGGCATTAAAAGTAATAAAAAAGTCATAGTATAGTATGGCATAAAAAGTAATAAAAAAGTCATAGTATAGTATGGCATAAAAAGTCATGAAAAAGTCTTACTATAGTATGGCATAAAAAGTCATAAAAAAAAGTCATAGTATAGAATGGCATGAAAAGTCATGAAAAAGTCCTAGTATAGTATGGCATGAAAAGTCATGATAATCTCATAGTATAGTATGGCATTAAAAGTAATAAAAAAGTCAT
>NW_019433737.1:0-398 GCF_002814215.2 Seriola lalandi dorsalis
ACAAAAGTCATAGTATAATAAGGCACAAAAAGTCATAGTACAGTAAGGCATAAAAAAGTCATAAAAACGTCATAGTATTGCAAGGCATAAAAATTTAAATTTTTGAGTGTGGGAAGCCACTGTGTTAACCACTGCACTACCACTCCTCATTAAAATCTTATTCACTTCAAGGTAAAAACCATCATAGTACAGTAAGGCATAAAAAAGTCATAAAAATGTCATAGTATTGCAAGGCATAAAAATTTAAATTAAACTTTTCAATTTAGTCAATGTACAAGCTTTGAACCGTCCAGGATTTGAACCCAGAACCTTCTGAGTAGGAACCCACTGTATTAACCACTACACTACCACTCCTCAACAAAAGTTTGTTCACTTCATGGTAAAAACCATCATAGTAT
>NW_019433738.1:0-1005 GCF_002814215.2 Seriola lalandi dorsalis
TCATAGTATAGTATGGCATAAAGGGTCAAAAAAACCTCATAGCATATTAAGGCATAAAACGTCATAACAGAGTCATATTAGGGTAAGGAATGAAATAACATAGTATAGGGGGGCATAAAAATGCCAAAAAAGTCATAGTATAGTATGACATGAAAATATCAAAAAACGTCATAGTATAGTATGGCATAAAAATATAAAAAAAGTCATAACATATTAAGGCATAAAAGGTCATGACAGAGTCATAGTATGGTAAGGAACAAAACGACATAGTATAGTGAGGCATAAAAATGCCAAAAAAGTCATACTATAGTGTGACATAAAAATATCAAAAAACGTCATAGTATAGTATGGCATAAAAGGTCAAAAAAATATCATAGCATATTAAGGCATAAAAGGTCATAACAGAGTCATAGTAGGGTAAGGAATAAAACGACATAGTATTGTGAGGCATAAAAATGCCAAAAAAGTCATAGTATAGTATGACATGAAAATATCAAAAAACATCATAGCATATTAAGGCATAAAAGGTCATAACAGAATCATAGTATGGTAAGGAATAAAACGACATAGTATAGTGAGGCATAAAAATGCCTAAAAAGTCATAGTATATTATGACATAAAAATATCAAAAAACGTCATAGTATAGTATGGCATAAAAATATAAAAAAACGTCATAGCATATTAAGGCATAAAAGGTCATAACAGAGTCATAGTAGGGTAAGGAATAAAACGACATAGTATAGTAAGGCATAAAAATGCCTAAAAAGTAATAGTATAGTATGACATGAAAATATCAAAAAACGTCATAGTATAGTATGGCATAAAAGCTCAAAAAAATATCATAGCATATTAAGGCATAAAAGGTCATAACAGAGTCATAGTAGGGTAAGGAATAAAACGACATAGTATAGTTAGTTATAAAAATGCCTAAAAAGTCATAGTATAGTATGACATAAAAATATAAAAAAACGTCATAGTATAGTATGGCATAAAAATATAAAAAAA
>NW_019433739.1:0-325 GCF_002814215.2 Seriola lalandi dorsalis
CTGATAGATCAGTTTGTCAGGTGATGCTGTCAGTCAGTCAGTCAGTGTCGTCCATGTTCAGTATGATGGAGGTCTCAGTACACAGCTACAAGAAGTCTGGAAATCCTCAGACTTTCTTTGCATCAGTTGAAGTTTCTTTATGTTGATGAGCTCTAGTGCAGTAAACAGGTGTGTGTAGATGAATGTGTGTAACTCCCCTGCCACAACAGTGAGATTTAAGGTGGAGTTACGACGTCCTCTTGTGTTCTGGGTTTCACAGTAATAATTCCCACTGTGTTCAGGTCTGAGGTCAGTGATGGTGAAGATCTGTCCTGAAGCTTTTGGT
>NW_019433740.1:0-456 GCF_002814215.2 Seriola lalandi dorsalis
ACCATTGCCCTTTCTGTCATACATGCAGACAGTAAACTGGCTGTTACCAGTGCTCAGCCCTGACCATCCTGCCTCGTCTCTGCCCCAGTAAACACCTGAGCCTTCTGTCCCCGACCACGAGTTCTGCCAGTGCGCTTCCTGTTCCCCGTCTGCCCATCCCTGTGGCTGTTTGGCATTCTCCAGCTCCCTCGATGAAATCTCCAGCCTGCTCCCGAACGCTCGTCACCGACAGCCCCAGCCTTCGGGTCGACGAATTTTCCCGTGTGTGTGAGCTCAGTCACCTCGCTCCACTCACCGGACCCCCGGCTCTCCAGCCCCGGACCCCTTCCTTCCTCAACTACTAATCCCCACCTGTGTGTGTTCTCTCTGCTGGTTTATCAATAAAGGTCATTACCAACTATCAATCTGTTTGGTTGTGCTGCAATTGGGTCCTATCACACCCCGTTACATTACTAT
>NW_019433741.1:0-3993 GCF_002814215.2 Seriola lalandi dorsalis
AGTTTCTTTGTTTACCGCCATCTTTGTAGTCTTCTTTGTTCAGGTCATGTGGTCACAGTGACCACTTTGAGTCGGCCATCTTGCCTTTGTCTGTGTCCCCACAGACACACACACACACACACACACACACACACACACACCTGTATATGCTAGATTAGACATTGTACTTTACTCTGCTCCATTGTAAATAAATGTCTTTAAGTATAACTACTGGTGTCTTTAATGTTGCACAAGCGTGAATATTGCCAACCTCTACTCGGTAGAATTCCAATCCTTCAACTGTAACTTACTATTGATTTGGTAATTTGGTAGTAGTTAGTAAGCTAATGGTTAATCAGAGTTCCAGATTAATGGTAATAAATTGAGACTAAAACCATATTGGCTATTTTGCCTATTAGTTTAGGCTGGTGCCCCGTGAACTTTAATTCATTTTAAAGATATTATTTAATATTAATATTTTTAATATTAATATTTCCTTAATTTGTGATAGCCAATAAATTGATAAACAACCGAAATCTAACACATTTGGTGTCCAGCTCATGAGGTAGAGTACTGTTAACATAATGGTGCCGCCCGTGTGAGGCCGAGTACTAATGATTTCCAGTTACTAATAGAGCTCAGACCCAACACATGCTTGAACTATAGTAATTAATCTCCAACCACACCTAACCCTATTTTAACCCAAATATCCAGACGTGTTTTAACCTACAATTAATGGGAACTAATTAGTAATGTGCAAAACATTTCTCAGTAACATTGCAGCCTGTAACAGTCAAGTAAGCCCTTGAAAATCCTAACTGGTTTTGAAATTTAACAACCCAAAAGCTCTTCTTTAACTATCATAGAATGAGTGGGTTCATCCAGACCTTTCACCCACGCTGGAACAGTGCAAATGCACTGTGCAGATACTACAGCTGAACCTCCTACGCAGTAGAGATTGTCTGCAGATGCAACAGCCCCGTCAATCATGACACTGAGTAACCCAGCAGACATACAGTAATCCATACAGAATATGTTTCTTCACCTCTCGAACTAGACTCACATAAAATTGTGTGAGATCAGTATCTCTGAGTCACACATTTTGGGTTTTGGATAAATGTTCCTCCACCATAGGAGGAGGATGTGACAATAAAAGTAAAAAAACGACGCTTTCATCAGTTTTATTTTTAAATGTTAAGCTAATGTTTAGTTGTCAACAGTTAAACTTTTTTAAGTTTTTAATTTGTCCAACAGTTTGGTTTATGACCCACATCAGCTTCAGCTGTACTTTGTGTTTAGTGTGAATTTGCAAATGTTAGACATTTGAAATTTTAAACATAAGCATAATAACATTGTTATTTTGTGCATATTAGCAAGGTGAGATTAGCATTTAGCTACAAAGTGCAATCTCATAGAGTTGTTGGCATGGCTGTAAAATGAGAAAAGCTTTTCAGTAAAAATGATGAACCTTGTGGCATGAGTTAAATAACTGTGGTTAGTCTGGGGTTGATACCACCACAAACTACTAACTGTTGCTATAAGTAGAGTATATCCGTCTTCTTTCACTGGCAGATAAACATTAATGCAAAAAACACACTGGCATTTTAAAAGCACGTTTCACATAATTATTTGACATCAACACATGCAGCAGATATAGTAAAAGACAAATGTGGCACATAAGTGAATGTCTTCCTTTCACAGTTCCCTGTCCCTTGGCCAAAAATGAGAGCTAAACAGTATTCCTTCCTTGTCCTCTCCTCACAGTCCTCAGCCATCCACTCCCATAGAGACTTATCTGGCTGCCAGAGCCTGACCAGGCGCCCTTAGGGAGCCTAGAAACGGCAGGCCTACCCTGAAATGCCAAGGGTGTCACTGTGTCCTGTCAGCCTGGATTAGCTCTCTCCTAGCAGCTTCGGCAGCCTTGTTAGTGTGGGTGTTTTTTATGTGTGTGTATGTGTGTTGAAATAAAAGAAAGAAAGCAAGGGGGATGAGGAGGAAATGAGAGAATGTGTGAAAAAAAAATGTGGGTACTTGTGGTGAAATGGCCATTTAGTATCCACCTCAAACTCAATTCCTCTCTTTAAAAGGCAACCTCTGCTTAAAATAAAAAATATATATGTTTCAGGAAATTTATTTTGACTTCTCTCAAAAGGGATGCTCATAAACAGGCTTCCATTTTAGGTATGGCACTTCACATAATGAGAAGACTGAATGCAATAAACAAGAATCAGGTTCTCATTTGAGTTCAAGAAAACTTTCTTTGCAAGCTCTTCCAGCTCTCTAATTACCTGACGCTTTGATGTGATTATTATAAAATGACAGAGTAAAACTCTTTGATTTTGAACAATGCAACGCTCTGTTTTGTCTGTACTCAGCCAAGATCACATTGCAGACAAGTAGTTACTCTACTTTTGTCATAAAGCTCCATCTGTCCCTCAGGATTGGTGCTGGCAAAGGGACATCTCCCACCTCCCCTTGTAAATAGCCAATGAACCATTGGAATCCTATAATTCTAATTTAGGGATTGGCTGTGTGTGACAAGGGCACCAGGGCACTGTGAGATAAAAGGCTCTCAGAGGACCCATTAGTCCGTCCCACCATGCCTTTAATCAATGGGCTAATGTTTACTCTGCTTAGTGTGTCATTTATAATTAAAACTAGTACTGCTCATTAGTGTACAACGGGCCCAAGGTAATAATTTTAATTCATAAAACATCAATTACATCCTCATCCCCTAAAGGCGCGGTCATCAAATGGCGATACCACAGATAAACTTGCCATCATTGGTTTAATGAAAATTTAATGTGTGTTGAATTCCAGACGAGATGACTGTTTACCGTTTTTACAGATGGGGCAGCACTGCTCCGGCTCGTACACAGGGTTGACACACTCTGGGACGGCGCAGTCGGACACCACACAGTGCACCTCATTATTTGGTTCGCAGCGGCACCATTCACAGGGTGACGGCTGTGGGCAGAAGGGAGAGGAAAAACAGCGAATCGAGGTTAGATGATTCAGTAGGCTTCACCTTTGTGTGTGTGTGTGTGTGTGTGTGTGTGTGTGTGTGTCTGCTCTACATGACTTACAACTGGTCAGCTGAAGAAACAGTCTGCTCCCATCTGCATATTTGCTGATATTTTCCAATTAAAATTATTTCTTTTATCATACACACCTCATACAGTCTTGACAAACAAAGACACAAATTAATAAATTATTCACAAACCAAGTTTTATTAGGCTACTTGCGTACTTAACAAACAGAGCCTGTAGCCGACTTTGAATAAAATCACTAGAAATAACTAATAAGGGATTTAAGAAGTGGTGTTCATGATATTTAGTATTTTGGTGCATTCTGCTCCGGCCTGCCTCGGGAAACAGTTCAGAGGCTTATCTTACCACCTCTGCAACATGTAAATCAGTGCTATGCAGCTCTCTTTGCTGCTGCCTCTTTCTTAAGTCTATCTTTACAAAGTCTCTTGACCGGAAAATGAACTGTAATGCAATTACATGGAGTGGAAAAATACAAACTGTTTCCAAATCATGAAAGGTCAACTGTTCATCATATTAGATTTTCTTTCCGCTCATCGCAGTGAACGGTCTTTTGAGGGCCTCTCTGCACTGGGTCTGCTCTTTCAGCGACTCAGTACGCTGTATAACCTTAGAGGGCCAAAATCTTCCATGATCAAATTTTTTATTTATTTTTCATTTATTTATTTTTTTTTTTTTTGGTAGATAGGTCAATGTATGTGGAGAACACTGACTTCAGCCAAACAACATGGTTCAGCTGAGTCATAATAAACTGTGTGAGTTATCCATTTGAAGGGTTTAAAGTTCAAAACGCTCCCAAATTGCAGCAGTCAATATATGATGCGTATCAATTTGCATTCAAAACCAACTTCTTTGTCAGCAAATGTTTGAAAATGAGTCTTTGAGGAGACGAATAATGTGCTTCACTTTCAGGTATCAAATGCTGACATGTACGGTCGCCTATACTTTTTTTTTTTTTTTTTTTTTT
>NW_019433742.1:0-533 GCF_002814215.2 Seriola lalandi dorsalis
GAAGGGAAATGTGTGAAGCATTAGATCAACAAATGATCAACCAGTTTTCTGAAAGCTCAAAGGTGCATCTCATGAACCAACTGGCAAGTGTATATATATATATATCTATATATATATCTATATATAGATATATATATATATATATATCTATATATATATATATATATTTATATATATATATAATCGGAGCACAACACAATGTTACAATGTCTGACAATGGAAGAACAAGGAATTGGACGGGGTCAACAGCCAGAGAGAAGAAGAAGAGGAAGAGGAGTGAGGCTGCGTGTCGGAGGAGTTGGGAGGTAAAACAGAGGAAGAGGCAGACGAAGCCTTTCTGTATCACAATCACATGGTCTGTCAACAAATTACAGGACAAACAGTAAAAGCATAAATGTGAATCTTGTCCAGTCTCTTGCAATCAATACACTAAGGTGTAACTTACAATTTACAATAAGTGTCATCAAAACTTTAGCCATAGTTTACATCAGAACATCCCTCCAGAGTAAACTGTTATATTGACAACACGACTA
>NW_019433743.1:0-416 GCF_002814215.2 Seriola lalandi dorsalis
ATAAGCCTTAGTATCAAGAGCCTGCTATTGTTGCTAACAATTCCAGTTGAGTTTATTCTGTAGGAAATGTAAGAACCTCAGTTCAGCATTTGAATACCACGTGTTCAATGCTATCTAGTAAAGCTGTCAGAATTGCTGCTCCCTTTAACATTAAACACTGTGTGCCGACAGCCCTGTGTAACACCGAGAGCTTATACCTGGCTGTTACTGCCAAGCATTTCAGTCTGAGTAAGAAATAGAGCCTGAGATAGAGCCACAGCGTGCTACCAGCCCTGTGAAACCCAAATTCTGCACCTAGCTGTTACTGCCTTGCATTACAGCCTGAGTCAACTTGAAGAGATAATCTTTGGACTGTTACTGCCTTGCATCTCAGTCATTGCTTTTTGAAACATTTCTTAAGCAGACAGTAAACCTGC
>NW_019433744.1:0-758 GCF_002814215.2 Seriola lalandi dorsalis
CTTTAAAATCTCTATGTTATTATTGATTTCTCCTGTTTAACCATGAAGCTGAACTCAAAGCAGCTTCACTCAACTTTTCTTTACATGTTCCAGTTCATTTGTGAAACGTGAACAATGTGAAGTGCAGGAAAGATTCAAGAACAACAATCCTGCTGTAGAAATGTTTTCACATTTAGTCTTTATATTTGAAAGTGTTTGGAAGTTGAGTTCAAATGATTGTTAAGAGTGAGACTGAAGTTTTCTGAGGCTGTTGGTTTCTGTTTTATTGATATATGTCTGATGTTTAAATGTGGTGGTCAGTTATTTGTGGCTGATCATGTCCTTTAACAGTAGATCTGATTAACTGTTGTGCTCTTGATGCTTTTGACACTAAATGTGTTTCATTATAAATGAAGCAGGACTTTGAAGGAAATCATGAAAAAGCGCAAATATTTTCAAACAGTATTTTATTGTTTCCATTAAATAGTGTCATATAAAGTGCAGTAAAATGCAGCTGTTGAAATGTAAAATCAGCTTCTTTAGTTTCCAGTGTAGTTTGATGTATTTCAGCTGATATGAGGACTGTTTCTGTGCTGATGTGCATGAGAGGTTTCTTAAAGGGAAGTGAAACAATGTGAGTGAGTGACTGGTGGAGCAGAAAAACCATCTGACAGAAACTCCTTAAAGGAGAAAATCAACTGTCACACAGTAAAGGTGTCCAGGTGTCTGCTGTTTGATTGACAGATGCTGATTGTTGTCTCCTAGGTGACGCCCGTCCC
>NW_019433745.1:0-515 GCF_002814215.2 Seriola lalandi dorsalis
CTTAATATACTGTGATGTTTTTTTTTTTTTTAAAGTTATTTTTTTGGGGCTTTTTGTGCCTTTATTGATAGAGCAGTGGAGAGAGACAGGAAATGGGGAGGCAGAGAGAAGAGCAAATGACATGCAGCAAAGGGCTTGTCCGATGCGGGACTCGAACTGGGGCCAACTGCAGCGAGGACCTTAGCCTCTATACATGGGGCAGATGCTCAACCAACTGAGCTATACGACACCCCTCTGTGATGTTTTTTTGACGTTTTATGCCATACTATACTATGACGTTTTTTTGGGCATTTTTATGCGTTACGATACTATTTCATTTGAAGCCTTACCATAATATGACGTTTTTATGACTTTTTGCGCCTTAATATACCGTGATGTTTTTTTGACGTTTTATGCCATACTATACTATGATGTTTTTTTTGGGCATTTTTATGCGTTACAATACTATTTCATTTGAAGCCTTACCATAATATGACGTTTTTATGACTTAATATACTGTGATGTTTTTTTTTTTT
>NW_019433746.1:0-367 GCF_002814215.2 Seriola lalandi dorsalis
GCAAAGGTCTCATTTTGTCAATGAGGGATTTGGCTTCATGAGGGGAAGGGAAACTTTGGAGGCAGTTATCGACATAAAAACAATGTTGGACAGATTGAAGGACCTCCTCATTTCCATCACAGTGATCTTGGACATGTCTGTGGAGTGCATATGTGGCACAGCATGGGCTACAGGTCGTTCCAAATGGCAAAACTTGCCATTCATAAATGCTGGGCTCCTGGTCTTGCTGCATACTTCTCCATATGAAACGCAGTAGGGGTTTGTCCTCATTTAACAGGCGTACCTGATGGAACATGCCTTTGATGTCTCCACAGATGGCAATGGCATGTTGGCGGAATCTGAGTAGGACTCCAAGGAGAGAGGGACC
>NW_019433747.1:0-341 GCF_002814215.2 Seriola lalandi dorsalis
TTCTTTATTTCCTGCATGGTGGGCTTACCTTGATGCGTCATCAGTGTAACATGAGTGCGTACACAGGGATGGAGGTTTCGTAGGAACAAAGACTTGAAGGTGGAGTTCTCCTCTAAGCCTGGTGTGTTCCTACCCTGAAAATATGCATGCCTCAAACGTTGTAAAAGTCATTGGGATGTTCATGGCGGGAGTGTTTTATTTGAGAAGCTGCAACCAAAGATTCTATCTCATCCGCAGCAGGAGAGAATTCTTCTGTCAGTGCTTGACAGAGCTCTTTGTAGTCATCTCTGACACTGGGAGGCAGTGATTGCATAAACTTGTGGACTGCTTTTGAGCTGGTC
>NW_019433748.1:0-419 GCF_002814215.2 Seriola lalandi dorsalis
CATAAAACATCATAGTATAGTATGGCAATAAATTTCATAAAAACGACATAGTATATTAAGGCATAAAAAGTCACAGTATAGTATGGCATTAAATATCATATAAAAAGTCATAGTATAGTAAGGCAAAAAAAGTCATAAAAATGAAATAGTCTATAAAAGCATAAAAAGCCATAGTATAGTATGGCATAAAATGTTATATGAACGTCATAGTATAGTAAGGCATAAAAAGTCATAAAAACGACATAGTATAGTAAGGCAAAAAAGGTCATAAAAACGACATAGTATATTAAGGAATAAAAAGGCATAGTATAGTATGGCATTAAATGTCATATAAACATCATAGTATAGTAAGGCATAAAATGTCATATGAACGTCATAGTATAGTAAGGCAAAAAAAGTCATAAAAATGAAATAGTCTA
>NW_019433749.1:0-493 GCF_002814215.2 Seriola lalandi dorsalis
AAAAAAAAAAAAGTCATAGTATAATAAGGCATGAAAAGTCAAAAAACCGTCATACTATAGTAAGGCATAAAAATGTAAAAAAAAAAAAAAAGTCATAATATAGTAAGGCATAAAAAGTCAAAAAAAACCATCATTGTATAGTAAGGCATAAAAAGGTAAAAAAAAAAAGTCATAGTATAGTAAGGCATAAAAATGTAAAAAAAAAAAAAAAGTCATAGTATAGTAAGGCATAAAAAGTCAAAAAACCGTCATACTATAGTAAGGCATAAAAAGTCAAAAAAAAAAAATCATAGTATAGTAAGGCATAAAAATGTAAAAAAAAAAAAAGGTTATAGTATAGTAAGGCATAAAAAGTCAAAAAAACATCATAGTATAGTAAGGTATTAAAAGCTAAAAAAAAAAAAGTCATAGTATAATGAGGCATAAAAAGTCAAAAAACATCATAGTATAGTAAGGCATAAAAAGGTTAAAAAAAACATCATAGTATAGTAAG
>NW_019433750.1:0-384 GCF_002814215.2 Seriola lalandi dorsalis
TTTAATATACCATTATTATTTTTTGACATTTTATGCCATACTATACTATGACGTTTTTTGACATTTTTATGCATTAGTATACTTTGATGTTTTTTTATCATTATTATGCCTTATTTCATATTTTTGTCCCATGCCTTGCCATACTATGATGTTTATATAACCTTTTATGCCTTAATATACTAATATAATCTTTTGACGTTTTATGCCATACTATACTATGACGTTTTTTAGCATTTTTGTGCCATACAATATTTTGATGTTTTTTGTCACTATTATGCCTTATTACATAATTTCGTCCCATGCCTTGCCATACTATGACGTTTATATAACCTTTTATGCCTTAATATACTAATATAATTTTTTGACGTTTTATGCCATACTATA
>NW_019433751.1:0-346 GCF_002814215.2 Seriola lalandi dorsalis
TTTATTCAACAAGGCACAATGAGCTACAACAAGTATGACAGCTCCAACTAGAGGTGATGATACATCACAACAACAACTTGTAGATTTCTACAAGACACACTGTACTCAGAGAGAGTAAGGGAACAACTGTCTTTATAAAAGACAAACAGTTTACAGTATTGGAGGACACTGTAATCACTGTCCTAGAGGGGTTTCTTCCAAATGGATAAAACGATTACAAATACTGAACAAAAGAAACAGTAAAAATTGACCTCACAACAGGTCAGATTCTTAATAACCAGAAACATCAGTTCATTCTCAAAAGTAAAACTTATATTGTCACTGGAAAACTGTGACAATGTGACAT
>NW_019433752.1:0-520 GCF_002814215.2 Seriola lalandi dorsalis
TCATAGTATATTAAGGTATAAATGGTCATAAAAACGTCATAGTATGGTAAGTCATGAGAAGAAACGATATAATTAGGCATAAAAATGCCAAAAAACATCATAGTATCGTATGGCAGAAAAATGCTAAAAAGCGTCATAGTATACTATGGCATAAAACGTCAAAAAAATTACATACTATATTAAGGCATAAAATGTCATAAAAACGTCATAGTATGGTCAGGCATCAAAGGAAATAGTATAGTAAGACAGAAAAATGACAAAAAACGTCATAGTATGGCAAAGCATGAGACGAAATAATATAATTAGGCATAAAAATGCCAAAAAACATCATAGTATAGTATGGCAGAAAAATGCTAAAAAACGTCATAGTATACTATGGCATAAAATGTCAAAAAAAATATCATAGTATATTAAGGTATAAATGGTCATAAAAACGTCATAGTATGTTCAGGCATCAAAGGAGATACTATAATAAGGCAGAAAAATACCACAAAACGTCAAAGGAAAGTATGGCAGAAAA
>NW_019433753.1:0-422 GCF_002814215.2 Seriola lalandi dorsalis
AAGAGGTATCTACGGACTCGGCTTGTCTCGCTGAGTAACATATGTCAACCACACGCCCATAGGTAGTTCCATCCGTTAGTAATGGCATCTTTAATCTCTCATTGGCCCAACACTAAAGTTTGTCAGATACCTTTAAGTGAAGTGTCTATGGACTCGGCTCATCCCTCCGAGTAACATATCTCATTTCCACCCTCCTGGGTTCCTCACTTCCAAAGAGAGGCCATCTTTAATCTCTCATTGGCCCAACACTAAAGTTTGTCGAAAACCTACATTTGAAGTATATAAGGATTCGGCCCTACCCGCTGAGTAACATATGTCAACCCCATCCCCGTAGGTGGCTCTATTTCTTAGTAATGCCATCTTTAATCACTCATTGGCCCAACACCAAAGTTTGTCGAAAATCTACAATTGAGGTATTGACG
>NW_019433754.1:0-402 GCF_002814215.2 Seriola lalandi dorsalis
ATGACATTGATCTTCTTGATGTTAATCAGACTGAACAGAGAGGCTCTTTTAACATCTTCTCTAGCTCCATTAATATTTAAAGAGCCAAGTTTAAAGTCACACATGTTTAATATAAAGCAACATCGTGACAAAAACAAAAGAAGTAAATAAAAGAACAGAAACTTAAACTTATTCATTATTAGCCATTGTAGCTCGAACCTTCAGCAACAGTTTCTTCAGTCTAAAGATCTCTGGATCAGTGAAAGACGGCTGCCCGACTCTCCCTGCGTTCTTCAAGAACAACCTGACAGAGTCATGGAAGAGCTGCAGGTCAGGAAAATACTCCTCAACCTTCACCCTCATCCCCTTCGTTTCTTTGAGGAAGGTTCTGACTCTCACAAAGGAATAACCACTCTGCATTTC
>NW_019433755.1:0-419 GCF_002814215.2 Seriola lalandi dorsalis
TTATCTAATTTACTGGAGTAATACCTCATTGTAAAGCTTATATTCTCTGTTCTTTCCAACAAGTGTTTGCTTTCCATCTTATCACAAACCTCATGTTATTAACCAGACATTTAATGTGGTCAATTTTAGGCAGCTTTCAGTGCTGGGTCAGAGGTCAAATCTGGTGTCTATATTTAAGCTGCTATTTCAGGATAGCATTATCTGATTTATTGGAGTAATACCTCAGTGTGAAGCTTATATTCCATTCTTTCCAACAAGTGTTGGCTTTCCATCTTATCATAAACCTCCTGTTATTAACCACACATTTAATTTGGTCAATTTTAGGCAGTTTTCAGAGTTGGATCGCAGGTCAAATCTGGTCTCTTAAGCTGCTATTTCATGATAGCATTATCTAATTTACTGGAGTAATACCTCATTGT
>NW_019433756.1:0-429 GCF_002814215.2 Seriola lalandi dorsalis
TATACTATGACGTATTTTGACGTTTTTATGCCTTACTATACTATGACGTATTTTGACATTTTTATGCCATACTATACTATGACGTTTTTATGACATTTTATGCCTTACTATACTATGACGTATTTTGACATTTTTATGCCATACTATACTATGACGTTTTATGACATTTCTATGCCTTACTATACTATGACCTATTTATGCCATACTATACTACAACGTTTTATGACATTTTATGCCTTGCAATACTATGACGTATTTTGACATTTTTATGCCATACTATACTATGACGTTTTCATGACTTTTTTATGCCTTACTATACTATGACGTATTTTGACATTTTTATGCCATACTATACTATGACGTTTTTATGACATTTTATGCCTTACTATACTATGACGTATTTTGACATTTTTATGCCATACTATACTA
>NW_019433757.1:0-662 GCF_002814215.2 Seriola lalandi dorsalis
TGAACTTTCATGCCTTAATATACCATGATGTATTTTTGACATTTTATGCCATACTATACTATGTCGTTTTTTGTCATTTTTCTGCCATACTATACTAAGATCTATTTTGGCATTTTTATGGCTAATTATAGTATTTCGTCTCATGCCAGACCATTGTATAATGTTTTTATGAACTTTCATGCCTTAATATACCATGATGTATTTTTGACATTTTATGCTATACTATACTATGTCGTTTTTTGACATTTCATGCCATAGTATATTATGACGTTTTTTGACATTTTTATGCCATACTACCCTAAGATCTTTTTTGGCATTTTTATGGCTAATTATAGTATTTTGTCTCATGCCAGACCATTGTATAATGTTTTTATGAACTTTGAAGCCTTAATATACTATGATGTATTTTCGACATTTTTCTGCCATACTATACTAAGATCTATTTTGGCATTTTTATGGCTAATTATATTATTTCATCTCATGCCTGACCATACTATGACGATTTTATGACCTTTTATGCATTAATATACCATGATGTATTTTTGACATTTTATACCATACTATACTATGTCGTTTTTTGTCATTTTTCTGCCATACTATACTAAGATCTATTTTGGCATTTTTATGGCTAATTATATTATTTCGTCTCATTCCAGACCATA
>NW_019433758.1:0-400 GCF_002814215.2 Seriola lalandi dorsalis
CTACTACTACTGCTGCTACTACTACTACTGCCACTGCTACTACTACTACTACTGCTACTACTACTACTACTGCCACTGCTACTACTACTACTGCTGCTACTACTGCTACTACTACTACTGCCACTGCTACTACTACTGCTACTGCTACTACTACTACTACTGCCACTGCTACTACTACTGCTACTGCTACTACTGCTACTACTGCTGCTACTACTACTACTGCCACTGCTACTACTACTACTACTACTGCTGCTACTACTACTACTGCCACTGCTACTACTACTACTACTGCTACTACTACTACTACTGCCACTGCTACTACTACTACTGCTGCTACTACTGCTACTACTACTACTGCCACTGCTACTACTACTGCTACTGCTACTACTACTACTACTGC
>NW_019433759.1:0-432 GCF_002814215.2 Seriola lalandi dorsalis
ACTATACTATGACGTTTTGATGACTTTTTATGCCTTGCTATACTATGACTTTTTTTTTATCAATTTTCGCCTTGCTATACTATGACTTTTTTTTTTACTTTTTATGCCTAGCTATACTATGACTTTTTTTTCACATTTTTCGCCTTGCTATACTATGACTTTTTTATGACTTTTTATGCCTTACTGTACTATGACTTTTTACGCCTTGCTATACTATGACTTTTTTTTTTGACTTTTTTCGCCTTGCTATACTATGACGTTTTGATGACTTTTAATGCCTTGCTATACTATGACTTTTTTTTCACAATTTTCGCCTTGCTATACTATGACTTTTTTTTCACATTTTTCGCCTTGCTATACTATGACTTTTTTTTTTGACTTTTTTCGCCTTGCTATACTATGACGTTTTGATGACTTTTAATGCCTTGCTAT
>NW_019433760.1:0-598 GCF_002814215.2 Seriola lalandi dorsalis
CATAAAAAGTGTAAAAACGTCATAGTATAGTAAGGCATGAAAATGTCATAGTATAGTAAGGCATAAAAAGTGGTAAAAATGTCATAGTATAGTAGGGCATAGAAAGTGATAAAAACATCATAGTATAGTAAGGCATGAAAATGTCAAAGTATAGTAGGGCATAAAAAGTGATAAAAACGACATATTATAGTAAGGCATAAAAAGTGATGAAAATGTCATAGTATAGTAAGGCATAAAAAGTTGTAAAAATGTCATAGTATAGTAAGGCATGAAAATGTCATAGTATAGTAAGGCATAAAAAGTTGTAAAAACGTCATAGTATAGTAGGGCATAAAAAGTGATAAAAATGTCATAGTATAGTAAAGGATAAAAAGTGATAAAAACGACATAGTATAGTAAGGCATGAAAATGTCATAGTATAGTAGAGCATAAAAAGTGATAAAAACTACATAGTATAGTAAGGCATAAAAAGTGATAAAAATGTCATAGTATAGTAAGGCATGAAAACGTCATAGTATAGTAAGGCATAAAAAGTGGTAAAAATGTCATAGTATAGTAAGGCATAAAAAGTGGTAAAAATGTCATAGTATAGTAAGGC
>NW_019433761.1:0-451 GCF_002814215.2 Seriola lalandi dorsalis
AATAAAAGAAGTGAATAAAACAGATGATTTAATGGAAGACTTTGGAAATGTTCAGCAGAAACTTCTACTGCTCCTAACAATAATAATCATGACACATTTTATTTGTCGGCTTCTTTCCAAACATTCACAGACACTTTACTAAACAACAAGATTTGCAGTTAATGGAGTGAAACATGTGAAACCAACAGTGTGGTGCTTTTCTCTTCAACACATTCAACAAGTCAATTCAACTGTTAGAAAAATACAATAATGTTCACACTTGTGTTAAAGTTCATTTAAATTCACTTCAAAGAAAAGAAGAGATTTTTCTTCATCAGTTGAATTTCAGTGTTTTTGTACAAATATTAGTTCTGAGGATCTTCTGTATGTTGTTGTGATAAAAATGAATTGACTTTAAGGACTCACACTGGACATTTTCTACAGTGTATTTAGAAAACATGAGTCCTCTGAC
>NW_019433762.1:0-352 GCF_002814215.2 Seriola lalandi dorsalis
CAGACATCTCTGGTGTTATTCTGCACCAGCCGCTCTTCCAGTTTCTGTCTGTAACAGTCCTTCCCTTTCCTGATTTTCTGTTTGAGTTCCTTCTGGACTCTGCGCAGCTCCTCCTTGTCCCCCAATCTAAAGACCCTCTTCTTCTTGTTCAGCAGGGCCTTAATCCCGGAGGTCACTCAGGGTTTATTGTTGGCGAAACAGCGTACTGACTTGGAGGGCACAGTGCTCTCCACACAGAAGTTTATATAGTCTGTGATGCAGTGGGTCATGGTGTCGATGTCGCCATCGTGGGGGCTGCAGAGTGCTTCCCAGTCTGTTATTTCAAAGCAATCTCTGAGTCTGGCACTGGTCT
>NW_019433763.1:0-346 GCF_002814215.2 Seriola lalandi dorsalis
CCTTAATATACCAGGATGTTTTTTTGAATTTTTTGCCTTACTATACTATGACTTTTTTTGACATTTTTATGCCATCCTATAAAATGATGTTTTTTGGCATTTTTATGCCTTACTATATTTTGTCGTCTTATGCCTTGCCATCCTATGACGTTTCTATGACCTTTTATGCCTTAATATATTATGATGTTTTTTTGAATTTTTTGCCATACTATACTATGATGTTTTTATGACCTTTTATGCCTTAATATATTATAATGTTTTTTTGAATTTTTTATGCCTTATTATATTATGTCGTCTTATGCCTCGCCATAATATGATGTTATTATGACCTTTTGTGCCTTAATAT
>NW_019433764.1:0-634 GCF_002814215.2 Seriola lalandi dorsalis
CGGGCTGTGTGGGTTTCTGCTCTGCAGCCTCCACACCGTTAGCTGTGGCTTTTCACTTTAATAACACAATGACTGCTACAACCATCCGCTCTGCTAACGAGTCATTGCAGGAAGCATCTGTGTAATGTTACACAGACTTTCAGTAGCTTGGAAATAATGTCATATATGTACATTTGTATTTATTTAAAGTAGTTTGTGAATAAAGTCTCATATTTAACTTTAACTATAAATTTCAAATTTCTAGGAAATGATTTCATGTTTCTAACTTGATATGAATTTGAAGTTACTTGCCTGCTGTTTTATTTGTGCGTAAACAACAGTGTCATCAGTATAGAGTTTTACATCCACACTCACACAGTTGTAAAAGATGGTTAATGTTCAAGTTTAATGTTAGAGGTTAAAGATCCTTCAATCTGCTCAGGTCCAGGTTTATTAGCTGACACTGATTCTAACAGTGTTTTCAGTGTTTAGAGCGTTCACACGAGACAAATTACAAACTGAAGGCTGAACATGAGAGTATGGAGAATACAACTGTGGAATTTATCACTGTGTTGGTGGACATCTTTATTATAATAATAAATAATAAAATAGTCCGACACAGACAAAGAGGAGACTAAAAATATTAATAACCAAA
>NW_019433765.1:0-587 GCF_002814215.2 Seriola lalandi dorsalis
CTCACTTACATTTTTATCTAGAAACTAAAATATGAGATTTTACATTTTTTTATCCTGAAATTTTCTGCCAACATCAAAATCTACAGTTTTGTATTTAAAGCGTAAATGATGAATGAAAACATGATCAGTGTTTGGTCCATGATAGAAATCATGTCATCAGATGTTCATACGACAGAAACTTGAGGACTTGTACTTGTAGTTTAGTCAGACAGAGTCAGAGAGCCGTGTCTCTCTACAGTGAGAGGTTTTTGTACGACCACTCAGTCACTTTGTATCACTGTGGTTGACTTTTGGTGGAGGAACCAGACTGGATGTTGGAAGTAAGTTTCTGATCAAATATTAAATATTGTCTCGTCAGTTCAGCTTGTAATTTCTGTGTGTGAACATTTGTAGGAGATCTAAATTTCCATTCTTCTGATCCAAATCACTTTAAAATCTCTATGTTATTGTTGATCTCTCCTGTTTAACCATGAAGCTGAACTCAAAGCAGCTTCACTCAACTTTTCTTTACATGTTCCAGTTCATTTGTGAAACGTGAACAATGTGAAGTGCAGGAAAGATTCAAGAACAACAATCCTGCTGTAGAA
>NW_019433766.1:0-447 GCF_002814215.2 Seriola lalandi dorsalis
TCTCAAAAGCTCATATTTCAAAGACCAAAGCAGACATTGGGCTGAATCCTAGTTCATTTGGAAGCTAATAGAGAGCTGCATCAAACACAGTTGGCAGTATCAGTATAGGCACATGTCATGATGAGTTATCATGTAAGAGAAAAGCTTCCAAATTCTCATCTACCATGATGCTAGTAGATGAGAATGTGGAAGTAATTTCGAAAGCTCATATTTCATAGACCAAAGCAGACATTGGGCTGAATTGTAGTTCATTTGGAAGCTAATAGAGAGCTGCATCAAACACAGTTGGCAGTATCAGTATAGGCACATGTCATGATGAGTTATCAAGTGAGAGAAAAGCTTCCAAATTCTCATCTACCATGATGCCCATAGATGAGAATGTGGAAGTAATTTCAAAAACTCATATTTCAAAGACCAAAGCAGACATTGGGCTGAATCCTAGTTCAT
>NW_019433767.1:0-620 GCF_002814215.2 Seriola lalandi dorsalis
AAAAATGTCAAAAAACGTCATAGTATAGTAAGGCATAAAAATATTTTTTAAAAAAAGGTCACAGTATAGTAAGGCATAAAAATGTCAAAAAACGTCATAGTATAGTAAGGCATAAAAATATTTTTTTTAAAAACGTCATAGTATAGTAAGGCATAAAAATATTTTTTAAAAAAAGGTCATAGTATAGTAAGGCATAAAAATGTTTTAAAAATGTCACAGTATAGTAAGGCATAAAAATATAAAAAAATGTTATAGTATAGTAAGGTGAAAAAATATTAAAAAAAGTCACAGTATAGTAAGGCATAAAATGTCAAAAATGTCACAGTATAGTAAGGCATAAAATGTCAAAAATGTCATAGTATAGTAAGGCATAAAAATATTTAAAAAATGTCACAGTATAGTAAGGCATAAAAATATAAAAAAATGTTATAGTATAGTAAGGTGAAAAAATATTAAAAAAACGTCACAGTATAGTAAGGCATAAAATGTCAAAAATGTCACAGTATAGTAAGGCATAAAATGTCAAAAATGTCATAGTATAGTAAGGCATAAAAATATTTAAAAAATGTCATAGTATAGTAAGGCAAAAAAATATTTAAAAAATGTCACAGTATAGTAAG
>NW_019433768.1:0-472 GCF_002814215.2 Seriola lalandi dorsalis
CATAGTATAGTAGGGCATAAATTGTCATAGTATAGTAAGGCATAAAAATGTCATAGTATAGTAAGGCAAAAAAATTCATAAAAACGACATAGTGTAGTAAGGCACAAAAAGTCATAAAAACAACATAGCATAGTAAGGCACAAAAAGTCGTAAAAATGACATAGCATAGTAAGGCACAAAAAGTCATAAAATTGACATAGTATAGTAAGGCACAAAAAGTCGCAAAAACGACAAAGTGTAGTAAGGCAAAAAAATGTCATAGTATAGTAAGGCACAAAAAGTCATA
Source organism: Seriola lalandi dorsalis (assembly GCF_002814215.2). Classification (NCBI taxonomy): domain Eukaryota; kingdom Metazoa; phylum Chordata; class Actinopteri; order Carangiformes; family Carangidae; genus Seriola; species Seriola lalandi. The sequence goes on from NW_019433768.1 coordinate 287, forward strand.
AAAACGAGGTAGTATAGTAAAGCATACAATTTCATGAAAACAACATATTATAGTAAGGCACAAAAAGTCATAAAAACGAGGTTCACAAAAAGTCATAAAAATGACAAAGTATAGTAAGGCATAGAAATGTCATAGTAAAGTAAGGTATAAAAAGTCATAAAACCTACATAGTATAGTAAGGCATAA
>NW_019433769.1:0-405 GCF_002814215.2 Seriola lalandi dorsalis
TTATGGTCTGTACATGTACAATCACACTGTTACTGTTTGAGTCCATCAACCACAGATTAAATGCTGAACTACCGTTCAGGTCCTAACAGTGTCCATGTTGCTGTGTTTAGACCAGCAGGCCTTCAGACTGACGCATGAGTCACATGTTGTTTTCTACCACTTTCAATCAAATGTTCACTTCATCGTCTGTTCCAGCTGCTGGAGGAGAACATGGTCACGTTTGTGAAGAAGGAGCTGAAGAGAGTCCAGAAGGTCCTGAGACCAGATTACCCAGAATCCTCAGAGAGTCAGAGGGAGGAGGAGGAGGTGTTGGACGGTGAGGATGAAGAGCAGAGGAGCAGCAGAGAGGCGTTTGTGAAGATCACAGTGAACTTCCTGAGGAGAATGAAGCAGGAGGAGCTGGCT
>NW_019433770.1:0-374 GCF_002814215.2 Seriola lalandi dorsalis
GTCTTTATGCCTTACTATACTATGACTTTTTATGCCTTAGTATACTATGACTTTTTTATGACTTTTTATGCCTTACTATAATATGACTTTTTATGCCTTACTATACTATGACTTTTCATGCCTTACTATAGTATGACTTTTTATGTCTTCTTATACTATGACCCTTTTATGAATTTTTATGCTTTACTATACTATAATATTTTAATGCCTTGCTATAGTATGTCGTTTAGATGACTTTTTATGCCTTACTATAGTATGACTTTTTATGCCTTACTATACTATGACCTTTCATGCCTTACTATACTTTGCAGTTTTTATGACTTTTTATGCCTTTCTATACTATGATGTTTTTATGACTTTTTATGAGTCTTTAT
>NW_019433771.1:0-439 GCF_002814215.2 Seriola lalandi dorsalis
TATACTATGTCGTATTTTTCACTTTTCAGGCCTTAATATACTATGACGTCTTCATATCTTACTATATTATGAGATTTTTGGATGTTTTAATGCTTTATTATACTTTTTAATTTTTTCAATTTTTTTGCCATACTATACTATGTCGTTTTTTCACTTTTTTGCCATACTATACTATGTCGTATTTTTCACTCTTAAGGCCTCAATATACTATGACGTCTTCATGTTTTACTATATTATGAGGTTTTTGGATGTTTTAATGCTTTATTATACTTTTTCATTTTTTCACGTTTTTTGCCATATTATACTACGTCGTTTTTTTCACTCTTAAGGCCTCAATATACTATGACGTCTTCATATCTTACTATATTATGAGGTTTTTTAATGTTTTTATACTTTATTATACTTTTTCATTTTTTCAATTTTTTTGCCATACTATACT
>NW_019433772.1:0-382 GCF_002814215.2 Seriola lalandi dorsalis
ATACTACTTGTCACCAATAGGTGGCGGTAGCAGCCTTGTAATCTGAATGACTGACGCTGTAAACCTTCGTTAGAGGAAGTCCGCTCAGTCACATCAAAGACAGTCATAGCTACAGCAGCGGGATTGAAAATTCACAGACTGTCTTTCTGTTTGGTTGCAGGTGAGATAAGTACACAAGTACTGCGATAAGTATTGATGTTATGGGTATTCGCGTTTGTTTGTTACATTTATGTTTTATATGTGTATTAAGCGGTACAAGGAAAGGCAGCTAAAACTAGCTTCAACCGCGATGTTAGCATGGCGGCACGCTAGTTTTATGGCCGTATAGTAATGTTTGACTTGACCTTGTAATATTATTGGTATATAAGTTGATGTATAATGC
>NW_019433773.1:0-490 GCF_002814215.2 Seriola lalandi dorsalis
AAATGGCAAAAAACGTCATAGTATAGTATGGCAAAAAATGGCAAAAAACGTCATAGTATAGTATGGCAAAAAACATCATTGTATAGTAATGCATAAAAATGGCAAAAAACGTCATAGTATAGTATGGCAAAAAACATCATTGTATAGTAAGGCATAAAAATGGCATAAAACATCATAGTATAGTATGGCATGAAAATGGCAAAAAACATCATAGTATAGTATGGCAAAAAATTATATAGTATAGTAAGGCATGAAAATGGCAAAAAATATCATAGTATTGTAAGGCATAAAAATGGCAAAAAACGTCATAGTATAGTATGGCAAAAAACATCATTGTATAGTAAGGCATAAAAATGGCAAAAAACGTCATAGTATAGTATGGCAAAAAATGGCAAAAAACGTCATAGTATAGTATGGCAAAAAACATCATTGTATAGTAATGCATAAAAATGGCAAAAAACGTCATAGTATAGTATGGCAAAAAACATCA
>NW_019433775.1:0-437 GCF_002814215.2 Seriola lalandi dorsalis
AAAAAGAAATCAGTCAGTGCTCTGCTGCTCTGCTCTCTTTGACAGCGTCTCCACATGAAGCTGAATCACTGCTCAACACAGTCAGCAAGCCTTCATCACCTTCTTCTGTCAAGTGTTTCTGACAATTCAAATCACTCCAGGATCAAATCAAAGTCCAAATATAAAAACACACAGGTTGTTATGAGCTTGAAGTTGGTGTCACTGATTTTCTTTTTGCAGCCACTTGGGGGCAGAAGAACTCCTCAACAAGCTAAATAAACTCACCTCTGACCTTTGACCTTACACAGAGTCATTAGATTCATCGTTAATATAGAAATATGAATGAGTGGAGCTTTAACATACAGTCCCTGAAGCTGTTGTAGCTCCCTCAAAGCCCCACATTTAGTATAGAGCCCCCAACAGGTGTTATTAGTCAGAGTGGTGCAGGGAAAGCTCTG
>NW_019433776.1:0-449 GCF_002814215.2 Seriola lalandi dorsalis
ACTCACTCACACACACACAAACACACACACAAACGCACATTCACTCACTCACACTCATACACACTCACTCACAAACACACACACTCACTCACAAACACACTCACTCACACACACACTCACAAACACATACACACTCACTCACTCACTCATAAACACACCCAATCACACACACTCACTCACTCACCAACACACTCACACACTCACACACACACATTCACTCACTCACTCAGCCACAAACACACTCACTCACAAACACACACACACACTCACTCACAAACACACTCATTCACTCACACTCACTCACAAACACACTCACTCACAAACACACACACTCGCAAACACATACACACTCACTCACTCACATTGACTCACTCACTCACTCAGAAACACACTCACTCAGAAACACACTCACTCACTCACACACACACATTCACTCACTCACACTCATA
>NW_019433777.1:0-430 GCF_002814215.2 Seriola lalandi dorsalis
TATACTGTTTCATTTTTGACTTTTTATCCCTTACTTAACTATGACTTTTTTATGACTTTTTATTCTTTACTATACTATGACTTTTTATGCCTTCATATACTGTGTCTTTTCATGCCTTACTATACTATGACTTTTCATGTCTTACTATAGTATGATTTTTTTATGACTTTTAATGCCTTACTATACTATGACTTTTTTATGAAAATTGACAGCATAATAAGTCAACTTAATTAATAGTTTAAGAAGGTATACAAAGTCACAAAAAGTCATTGTACAATAAGGCACGAAAGATATTTAAAAAGTCATAGCATAGTAAGGCATAAACACTCATTGTATAGTGAGGCATAAAAAGTCATAAAAAAGTAATTGTACAATAAGGCATGAAAGAAATTTCAAGCAATTCATAGTATAGTAATGTAACGGGGTGTGA
>NW_019433778.1:0-525 GCF_002814215.2 Seriola lalandi dorsalis
CACTAGTCTTAATGGTGTGGCACCTCAGCATATGAGAGATGACCCTTCGGAAGGGAGCGACTCAGAAGGCTGGGGCTGACATATGTTACTCAGCGTGACGAGCCGAGTCCGTAGATACCCAATTTGTGGACTTTTGACAAAATTTTTCATCCCAGCAAGCGGGCCTCAGAGACGTTTAACGAGGCATCCCTTCCGAAGGGAGCGACTTAGAAGCCTGGGGCTGACATAGGTTACTCAGCGTGACGTGCCGATTCCGTAGATACCAAATTTGTGGACTTTTGAGAAAATTTTTGGGAAATTATTAAAACACTGAATTTAACCGTGTCTCCCGGCAGCATATGAGAGACCGCCCATGGCGGCCCTTCGGAAAGGAACGACTCAGAAGGCTGGGGCTGACATATGTTACTCAGCGTGACGAGCCGAGTCCGTAGATACCCAATTTGTGGACTTTTGACAAAATTTTTCGTCCCAGCAAGCGGGCCTCGGAGACGTTTAACGAGGCATCCCTTCCGAAGGGAGCGACTT
>NW_019433779.1:0-392 GCF_002814215.2 Seriola lalandi dorsalis
CAACAACAACTGCTACAACAACTACCCCAACAACAACTCTCACAACAACAAGTACTCCAACAACCACAACTGTCGCAACAACAACGACTGCCCCAACCACAACTGCCCCAACAACTACAACTGCCCCAACAACAACTACCCCAACAACAACTGTCGCAATAACAACGACTGCCCCAACAACAACAATGGCTACAACAACTGCTACAACAACTGCCCCAACAACTGCACCAACAACTACAACTGCTCCAACTACTACTGCTACAACAACTGTCCCAACAACAACTGTCCCAACGACTTCCCCAACAACAACTCTCACAACAAGTACTCCAACAACCACAACTGTCGCAACAACAACGACTGCCCCAACAACAACTGCCACAACAACTGCTACA
>NW_019433780.1:0-407 GCF_002814215.2 Seriola lalandi dorsalis
CCGAACAACGGAATTAAAAACTTGAAAACTGCTCCGGTGGATGCTTATACTTCAAGATCGCTGATTCGCTCATTTCGCTGTCAATCAAAAAGGGACTCAGCCTCAGACAGATCATCCAATCATCATGCAGAAGCCGAGCGTCCGGGCCAGCCCACTGTCCCATAGACTCCCAGAGACGCTGAGCGTCCGATGGGCAGGACAAAGCCCAGCATTTATCCAATGACCGTCTAGTTTCGCTGCAGTGGAACAACCCACTCTCTGCTTCCCCATTGAAGTCAGGAGACACTCGGCGTCTACACTGTGTAAAGTTCTGTGGCGCTGCGGGGATGAATGAGAAGAAGTCGTGTCGGTTACCTGTGATAAGTAGCTGATTCTGAACAAAAGATGAACGTGTTCTAGCGCATATT
>NW_019433781.1:0-377 GCF_002814215.2 Seriola lalandi dorsalis
TAGTATAATAAGGCATAGAAACGTTTAATAGTATAGTGAGGTAAACAAACAGATTATAATAAAGCCTTAAAAGTGAAAAAAACACATAATATAGTATGCCAAAAAAAATTTAAAAAACGACATAGTATAGTATGCCGAAAAAGTGAAAAAAAGACATAGTATAATAAGGCATATAATCATCAAAAATGGAATATTATAGTAAAGTATACAGACATCAAAGTATAATAAGGCCTACAAAGTGAGAAAAACGACATAGTATAGTATGGCAAAAAAAGTCAAAAAACGACATAGTATAGTATGGCACAAAAAGTGGAAAAAAAACAACATACTTTCATAAGGCATAAAAACATCAAAAGACATCATAATATAGTTAAGTG
>NW_019433782.1:0-471 GCF_002814215.2 Seriola lalandi dorsalis
ACCACTCTGACTAATAACACCTGTTGGGGGCTCTATACTAAATGTGGGGCTTTGAGGGAGCTACAACAGCTTCAGGGACTGTATGTTAAAGCTCCACTCATTCATATTTCTATATTAACAATGAATCTAATGACTGTGTGTAAGGTCAAAGGTCAGAGGTGAGTTTATTTAGCTTGTTGAGGAGTTCTTCTGCCCCCAAGTGGCTGCAGAAAGAAAATCAGTGAATCCAACTTCAAGCTCAAAACAACCTGTATGTTTTTATATTTGGACTTTGATTTGATCCTGGAGTGATTTGAATTGTCAGAAACAGTTGACAGAAGAAGGTGATGAAGGCTTGCTGACTGTGTTGAGCAGTGATTCAGCTTCATGTGGAGACGCTGTCAAAGAGAGCAGAGCAGCAGAGCACTGACTGATTTCTTTTTCAATCCTTTTCAGTTGCAGTGGTTCCCCTGGATCCTCTCCAGCCTCAGT
>NW_019433783.1:0-409 GCF_002814215.2 Seriola lalandi dorsalis
AAGTTTTGATGACACTTATTGTAAATTGTAAGTTAGTGTATTGATTGCAAGAGACTGGACAAGATTCACATTTACACTTTTACTGTTTGTCCTGTAATTTGTTGACAGACCATGTGATTGTGATACAGAAAGGCCTCGTCTGCCTCTTCCTCTGTTTTGCCTCCCAACTCCTCCTCCACACAGCCTCACTCCTCTTCCTCTTCTTCTTCTCTCTGGCTGTTGACCCCGTCCAATTCCTTGTCCAATATATATATATATATATATACTTGCCAGTTGGTTCATGAGATGCACCTTTGAGCTATTTCAGAAAACTGGTTGATCATTTGTTGATCTAATGCTTCACACATTTCCCTTCGTTAGAGAAAGTCAAGATTCACCTGGGAGCAATTTACCAATTCAGGACAGATTT
>NW_019433784.1:0-585 GCF_002814215.2 Seriola lalandi dorsalis
ATATAGTAAGGCACAAAAAGGCATAAAAAGTCATAGTATAGTAAGGCATAAAAAGTCATAATATAGTAAGGCACAAAAAGTCATAAAAAAGTCATAGTATAGTAAGGCATAAAAAGTCATAGTATAGTAAGGCATAAAAAGTCATAAACAGTCATAGTATAGTAAGGCATAAAAAGTCAGAAAACGTCATAGTATAGTAAGGTATAAAAAGTCACAAAAAAGTCATAGTATAGTAAGGCATAAAACGTCATAGTATAGTAAGCCATAAAAAGTTTTACTATAGTAAAGCATAAAAAGTCATAAAAACGATATACTATAACAAGGCATTAAAATATTATAGTATAGTAAGGAAAAAAAATTCATAAAAAAGTCAGAGTATAGGAAGGCATAAAAAGTCATAGTATAGTAAGGCATAAAAGGTCATAGTATAGTAAGGCATAAAAAGTCATAAAAACGTCATAGTATAGTAAGGCATAAAAAGTCATAGTATAGAAAGGCATAAAAAGTCATAAAAAAGTCATAGTATAGTAAGGCATAAAAAGTCATAGTATAGAAAGGCATAAAAAGTCATAAAAACGTCATAGT
>NW_019433785.1:0-465 GCF_002814215.2 Seriola lalandi dorsalis
AAAAGGTGAAAAAAATATCATAATATAGTAAGGCATAAAAACGTCAAAAAAATATCATAGTATAGTAAGGCATAAAAAGGTGAAAAAACGTAAGGCATAAAAAGGTGAAAAAAATATCATAGTATAATAAGGCATAAAAAGGTGAAAAAAATATCATAGTATAATAAGGCATAAAAAGGTGAAAAAACGTCATAGTATTGTAAGGCATAAAAACGTCATCATATAATAAGCTATAAAAAGGTGAAAAAACGTCATAGTTCAGTAAGGCATGAAAATGTGAAAAAAACGTCATAGTATAGTAAGGCATAAAAAAGTGAAAAAACGTCATAGTATAGTAAGGCATAAAAAGGTCATAGTATAGTAAGGCATAAAAAGGTGAAAAAACGTAAGGCATAAAAAGGTGAAAAAAATATCATAGTATAATAAGGCATAAAAAGGTGAAAAGAATATCATAGTTTGGTAAGG
>NW_019433786.1:0-357 GCF_002814215.2 Seriola lalandi dorsalis
TGATTCAAGTCATAATTTTCCTGACACAGGCCTGTTTGTTGAGGATTTTTCACTTGTGTAATATAATTTTTTTTTGCTGACCTTTTATATTGTTTTTACTTTACAAACTAAAAATCATTGTCATTGTTGATTAATCTGCCAGTTACTTTCTCAATGAATCGTTTTGTCCATAAAATGATAGTAAATAGTAAAAAACTCATATTTGAGACTCTGATATTGTTTAAGACAAAACACTTCAACACAGAGTTGTGGAATTACTTTAGTCGCAAGTGTTGTCATGTGATCAAATAAAGCTTTCATTTGATTAAATTGACTTCTTTGATATTTCTGAATTAATGAAATGAACCTTTTTATATC
>NW_019433787.1:0-383 GCF_002814215.2 Seriola lalandi dorsalis
CACCGGTTCTCCCCTCCCCTCTATCGAGGCTGTCCAGAGCAAGAGGTGTCTGCGGAAGGCGCGCAGCATCGTGAGGGACAGCTCTCACCCCAGCCACAGACTGTTTTCCCTCCTCCCCTCAGGGAAACGCTACAGGGTTCTCCGCTCCAGGACCAGCAGGTTCAGGAAAAGCTTCTTCCCTGCAGCGGTCACCCTGCTGAACTCACAACCCCGGTGCCCCCCCCCCACACACACAACCCAGAGACTGTGACTGCCACACCAACCCCCTCAGCCACCTAACCTTGCACTGAACTGTTCTGAACCGTCTCTACTCATTGTCTAGCACTCACTGTATTTATTCCCGCTACCTCATCATTGTAATTCGCTACCTCATCATTGTAATT
>NW_019433788.1:0-985 GCF_002814215.2 Seriola lalandi dorsalis
TTAGTAAGGCATAAAAAACATGAAAAACGTCATAGTATAGTATGGCTTAAAACGTCATAGTATAGCAAGGCATAAAAATTGAAAAAAAAAATCATATTTTAGTAAGGCATAAAAAACATGAAAAACGTCATAGTATAGTATGGCTTAAAACGTCAAAAAAAGTCATAGTCTAGCAAGGTATAAAAATGGCAAAAAGAATCATACTTTAGAAAGGCATAAAAAACATGAAAAACGTCATAGTATAGTATGGCTTGAAAACGTCATAGTATAGCAAGGCATAAAAATAAAAAAAAAATCAAATTTTAGTAAGGCACTAAAAACATGAAAAACGTCACAGTATAGTATGGCTAAAAACGTCAAAAAAAGTCATAGTATAGCAAGGCATTAAAATGGAAAAAAAAAAAATCATAGTTTAGTAAGGCATAAAAAACATGAAAAACGTCATAGTATAGTATGTCTTAAAACGTCAGAAACAGTCATGGTATAGCAAGGCATAAAAATTGAAATAAAATCATAGTTTAGTAAGGCATAAAAAACATGAAAAACGTCATAGTATAGTATGGCTTAAAATGTCAAAAAACGTCATAGTACAGTAAAGCATAAAAATGGAAAAAAAATTTGAGTTTAGTAAGACATAAAAATAAGTATGGCTTAAAACGTCAAAAAAAGTCATGGTATAGCAAGGCATAAAAATGGAAAAAAAATCATACTTTAGTAAGGCATAAAAAACATGAAAAACGTCATTTTATAGTATGGCTCAAAATGTCAAAAAACGTCATAGTATAGCAAGGTATAAAAATGGGAAAAAAAATCATATTTTAGTAAGGCATAAAAAACATGAAAAACGTCATAGTATAGTATGGCTTAAAACGTCAAAAAAAGTCATAGTATAGTAAGGCATAAAAATGGAAAAAAAAAATCATAGTTTAGTAAGGTATAAAAAACATGAAAAACGTCATAGTATAGTATGGCTTAAATTGTAAAA
>NW_019433789.1:0-720 GCF_002814215.2 Seriola lalandi dorsalis
CTATACTATGACTCTTTTTTGAAAATTTTATGCCTTACTATACTATGACGTTATTTTACATTTTTATGCCTTACTATACTATGACTTTTTTTTTGGACATTTTTATGTCTTACTATACCATGACGTTTTATGCCTTTCTATACTATGACTCTTTTTTGAAAATGTTATGCCTTACTATACTATGACTTTCTTTTGAAAATTTTATGCCTTACTATACTATGAATTTTTTTTTACATTTTTATGGCTTACTATACTATGAATTTTTTTTTTACATTTTTATGCCTTAATATACTATGACTTTTTTTTTTACATTTTTATGCCTTACTATACTATGACTTTTTTTTGAAAATTTTATGCCTTACTATACTATGAAGTTTTATGTCTTACTATACTATGAGTTTTTATACCTTTCTATACTATGACTCTTTTTTTGAAAATTTATGCCTTTCTATACTATGACGTTTTTTTATTATTTTTATGCCTTACTATACTATGACTTTTTTTTGGACATTTTTATGCCTTACTATACTATGACTTTTTTTTTACATTTTTATGCCTCTCTATACTATGACTTTTTTTTGAAAATTTTATGCCTTACTATTCTATGAATTTTTTTTGAAAATTTTATGCCTTACTATACTATGACTTTTTTTTTTACATTTTTATGCCTTTCTATACTATGACTCTTTTTTGAAAATTTTATGCCTTACTATACTATGA
>NW_019433790.1:0-484 GCF_002814215.2 Seriola lalandi dorsalis
AAATCAAAGATATGTTGCAGTTTTTGAGTCAAATCAAGATTTCATACAAACAAAAAATAAACATTAAAAATAAATCATCATCATTCATTTGTCAGAAATTATAATCAGCAGAATACTCCTTTTTCTAGATTGTCTGTCTGTAAAACAACTGCCCTTATCTTGCACATCTGAGGAGGCAGATTAGACCTTTGATCTGGAAAACAGTTTGCATGAGGCAGCCTATTGATTAGCTTTGCATTAGTGTACCATGTCGATTATTGTTTGGTCACCATGGCTACATAAGTGCATATAGTCGTGGTGCTCCTACCCTGCATTATTAGTGCCACGGGTGCTCAGCTCCGAGGCACTCCTCTACAGCTAGAATAGCTGAGAGGAGTGCCTCGGGGCGGATCTATTAATATTCTGTCTCGCGTTTATTATTCTTCCGCCAAATTTCGGCGCGTAACTTGTCCCGCAGCTTTGAGAAAACCCCGGTAATATATAC
>NW_019433791.1:0-457 GCF_002814215.2 Seriola lalandi dorsalis
GTCGTTTTTATGAATTTTTATGCCTTACTATACTATGTCGTTTTAATCACTTTTTATGCCTTACTATACTATGTCGTTTTAATCACTTTTTATGCCTTACTATACTATGTCGTTTTAATCACTTTTTATGCCTTACTATCCTATGACAATTTTGAGACTTTTTATGCCTTATTATACTATGTCGTTTTTATGAATTTTTATGCCTTACTATACTATGTCGTTTTAATCACTTTTTTTGCCTTACTCTACTATGTCGTTTTTGTGACTTTTTATGCCCTATTATACTATGTTGTTTTTTTATGACTTGTTATGCCTTACTATCCTATGACAAATTTGAGACTTTTTATGCCTTACTATACTATGTTGTTTTTATGAATTTTTATGCCTTACTATACTATGTCGTTTTAATCACTTTTTATGCCTTACTATACTATGTCGTTTTAATCACTTTTTATGC
>NW_019433792.1:0-393 GCF_002814215.2 Seriola lalandi dorsalis
TTACCTCCTATGTACTCACAGTAATTTAGATGTAGCCAATGTACAGAATTTTGGTTCTTAAGACAACAGGCTTCTGCTTACCTTGTTTTATGAGCGCTCTCGTGAGTGACTAGGAGTCCAGGGCTCCGGTCAGGTCCTGCTGAAAATCTTCAGTCGTGGCCTGAGTCCAATTTCTCTTCTTGCAAATCATGTCGGGGTCACCAATTTTGTCAGCGCATTCGTTTATTTGCAATAAGAGTTCTCCACTCAAAGTTATCCATTTAAACAAATATTTATTTGCTATTAAAGAATCAAAATCAGCATGTACATGGATCTCCTCTGATCTGAAAACCACAGTCTGCAAGCAGTTAGCTGTGGCCAACGTCCCAGAGAAGAGTGTCTATCTTAGCAGTT
>NW_019433793.1:0-355 GCF_002814215.2 Seriola lalandi dorsalis
GTTGTTGTTGGGACAGTTGTTGTTGAAGTCGTTGTTGGGGTAGTTGTTGGAGCAGTTGTTGTTGGGGTAGTTGTTGTTGGGGCAGTTGTAGTTGTTAGGGCAGTTGTAGTTGTTGGGGCAGTCGTTGTTGTTGCGACAGTTGTGGTTGTTGGAGTACTTGTTGGTGGGGTAGTTGTTGTGGGGACAGTTGTTGTTGTTGGGGCAGTTGTTGTAGCAGTTGTTGTTGTTGGGGCAGTCGTTGTTGCGACAGTTGTGGTTGTTGGGGAAGTCATTATTGGGACAGTTGTTGTTGGGACAGTTGTTGTTGAAGTCGTTGTTGGGGTAGTTGTTGGAGCAGTTGTTGTTGGGGTAGTTG
>NW_019433794.1:0-336 GCF_002814215.2 Seriola lalandi dorsalis
CCATGTGTTTAACAACTATGATGAACAAAACCACAGACAAGTCAGTGAGCTGATAAACAGGATCGACACCATGCTGAAGAGAAATGGAGGCAGATTCTACACTAATGAGATGCTGCAAGAGGCTGAAGCAGCGATACAGAAAAAAGTGGAGAAAATCCTTAAGGAGAAGGAAGAAGAGATGAAGAGAGAGAGGGAGGAACTAGAAAGAAAACATGAGGGAGAAAAGGAAGACATGAAAAGAAGAATGGAAGAAGAGAGAGCAGAAACTGAACAAGAGAGAAAACTGAGAGATGAACAACTCAAGGAAATGGAGGAGAAGATAAAGAAGGAGCGTGA
>NW_019433795.1:0-461 GCF_002814215.2 Seriola lalandi dorsalis
CATAGTATATTAAGACATAAAAATGACAAAAAACGTCATAGTATAGTATGGCGTTATATGTCAAAAAATGTCATAGTATAGTATGGCATAAAATGTCATAAAAACATCATAGTATTTTAAGGCACAAAATGTCATAAAAACATCATAGTATGGCAAGGCATTAATCGTCATCGTATATTAAGGCATAAAAATGACAAAAAACGTCATAGTATAGTATGGCGTTATATGTTAAAAATGTCATAGTATAGTATGGCATAAAATGTCAAAAAAACATCATAGTATTTTAAGGCACAAAATGTCCTAAAAACATCATAGTATGGCAAGGCATTAATCGTCATCGTATATTAAGGCATAAAAATGACAAAAAACGTCATAGTATAGTATGGCATTATATGTCAAAAAAATGTCATAGTATAGTATGGCATAAAATGTCAAAAAAACATCATAGTATTTTAAGGCAC
>NW_019433796.1:0-364 GCF_002814215.2 Seriola lalandi dorsalis
AAGGGTCCCTGTAAAACGCTGTCCTTACATACTCTTTATTCTTTCTCTTTTTCCTAAGATATTCAGCCCTTCTAAGTACTGCTAGTCTGCCTCTCAAATCTTCTTGCAACACATTAATTCCCCCCCTCTCTTCCTCTGTTGCCCTTTTCCACTGCTTTCTTAATTGTCTTCTTTCCTTAACTCATTTCTCCATTTCCCTTTGCCGTCTAGACTTAACTAACTGTGCTCTTTCAACCCTCTTTCTGTCTTGCACCCCGAATCTTTCTGCGCCATAGGAGTAAATTATATCCTCCATCTTCTCTCGTCTATCGCTTGCATTTCCTCTTAGTCTACCTAGAATTGCTGACAAATCTCTATTGACTGA
>NW_019433797.1:0-355 GCF_002814215.2 Seriola lalandi dorsalis
GTGTCTGAGCTGAAACAGACGTCATACTGCTGAGTAGCTTTAGAGTAAGACCAGCTCCCGTCAGGGTGGGTGGTGATCATTGGGGCACTGTATCTGCTGAAACTGCCGTCTGTCCTGTGGCATTTGACAGCTATTAAACTGATGAGACTCAGCAGAAAAATCACTGACACCGACACAATGGCGATCAGCAGATACAGGTTTAAATCAGAGAAGCTGTCCTCCTTTATGGGCACATGTCTGAACTGAGTCTGTATGTCAGCTGTGCTTTCAACCACCACCACCTCAATAGACACAGTAGCTGACAGGGAGGGTTCTCCATTATCAGAAACCAAGACCACCAAGGGGTGAGTTTTCA
>NW_019433798.1:0-560 GCF_002814215.2 Seriola lalandi dorsalis
AATATGACTTTTTTGGGCATTTTTTTGCCTTACTATACTGTGACGTTTTGTGCCTGACTATACTATGACGTTTTTTGCCATTTTTATGCTCTACTAGAATATGACTTTTTTTGGCATTTTTATGCCTTACTATACTGTGACATTTTGTGCCTGACTATACTATGACGTTTTTTGCCATTTTTATGCTTTATTATACTATGGCGTTTTTTGAAATTTTATGCCATACTATACTATGACGTTTTTTGGCATTTTTATGCTCTACTATACTATGACTTTTTTTGACATTTTTATTCTCTACTATAATATGACTTTTTTTGGCATTTGTTTGCCTGACTATACTAAGACGTTTTTTGGCATTTTTATGCTCTACTATAATATGTATTTTTTTGGCATTTTTATGCTTTACTATACTGTGACGTTTTGTGCCTGACTATACTATGACGTTTTTTGCCATGTTTATGCCATACAATACTATGACGTTTTTTGACATTTTTATGCTCTACTATAATATGACTTTTTTTGGCATTTTTATGCCTTAGTATACGATGACATTTTTTTAA
>NW_019433799.1:0-544 GCF_002814215.2 Seriola lalandi dorsalis
ACCTGACTGGCTTCACTCAGTGTGTTGACTGTCCCACAAGGGAAAATAAGACACTGGATCTGTTGTATGCAAATGTCAAGGAGGCCTACACTGCTTCAGCTCTACCACCACTTGGCAGATCAGATCATAATCTGGTTTTTCTTCAGCCTTCCTACAAGTCCTGTGTACTGAGGCAGGCTGCAACCACCTGCTCATTCAGGAACTGGACCCCAGAGGCCAGTGAGTCTCTAAAAGACTGTTTTGAGTGAACAGATTGGAATGTCCTGTTGGAGTCACAGGAAAATGATAAAAGCAAGGACCCTGACCTTGATAGAATGGTTGAATGTACCACAGACTACATTAACTTCTGTATGGACATTGTTATACCAGCAAGAACTGTACACTGCTTTCCAAACAACAAACCCTGGATCACCAGTGACATCAAGACCCTCCTCAAGCAGAAAAAGGAGGCCTTCAGGGATGGAGACAGGGAGGAGCTCAGGTGTGTGCAACATGAGCTGAAGAGGAGATTAAAGCAGGCGAAGGAGGACTACAAAAAGAAAGT
>NW_019433800.1:0-409 GCF_002814215.2 Seriola lalandi dorsalis
ACACTTATAGTTTGAAAATAAAAACTTCATTTGTCAAAGGTAGAATTCAGAGGTGATTCACTTAAGCTGAGAACTTACAGCACACATGTTGATTCTCCCCAGATAAGGGAGGCTGTCAATTCAATCTAAAACCGGTTATGTCTTCTGGTGGACTAAATTAACTTTGGGAAAGGATCTTTGCATGTTTTATTCTCCACAGTATCTTTTTCAGTGTTAGTAATACAGATTTTTCAGTACACAATGTTTCATTAGAGCAAGTCCATGAAATACGGTTTTTAAAAGTCATTCTAGAATATCTGTTTTTATGTTTCAGTCAGAGTGAAGAAGAGTAAGAAGAAGAAGTAAGTTAAACTGTTTCCTTTTTATTTTGCTTACTCTTATAGTTTGAAAATAAAAACTTAATTTGTCA
>NW_019433801.1:0-345 GCF_002814215.2 Seriola lalandi dorsalis
TACTATACTATGACGTTTTTGGACGTTTTTATGCCAAACTATACTATGACTTTTTTCACATTTTTAATCCTTACTATACTGTTTCCTTTTATTCCTTACCATAATATGACCTTTTTATGACCTTTTATGCCTTAATATACAATCAGGTTTTTTTGACATTTTATACCATACTATACTATGACGTTTTTGGATATTTTAATGCCAAACTATACTATGACGTTTTTCACATTTTTAGGACTTAATATACTATGTCCTTTGATTCCTTAGCATACTATGACCTTTTTATGACCTTTTATGCCTTAATATACAATGTTGTTTTTTTGACTTTTTATGCCATCCTATACT
>NW_019433802.1:0-508 GCF_002814215.2 Seriola lalandi dorsalis
ACCAGTGTCATGTAGTGGTGTCACAGCCACCTCCCTGCTGTAGGCCTCCACTGCCTTGGCTGAACTGACAAAGACTGGAGACTCCTCTGCCAGGACTCTCTCAGCTTACTAAGAATATTTTTCAATGAAGTAATGGTCAAAAACACTTGCCCAGTACAACTTTATCAAAATGACTTTGAGTTTAAATCCATATTTTAAATTTGAACTAAAAAAAAAACCTGTTCAATCTCTGCTTCATATTTAAAGTAACATGCAATCATTCAGAAATACAGGTAAATCATCTCACTTTCAAGACACATATTCCACAGGAGGGGGCATCTCTTTGTAGGCTGTGTGTCATTGTGTTGGCTGTGCACCTGGACACCGTTCACCCTTTCAGTCTCATGAACGACCGACAAAGTGGACACAAAGTAAATTATTATTCTATACACTAAGAGAAAATGAGCTCGGCCTTGATAACGGGACATACAATAGCAGACATTATATAACACAGCTGTTACCTTGTGGA
>NW_019433804.1:0-388 GCF_002814215.2 Seriola lalandi dorsalis
ATACTATGATGTTTTAATGACCTTTTATGCCTTAATATACTATTATGTTTTTTTGACATTTTATGCCATACTATACTATGATGTTTTTTGTCATTTTTATGCCTTCCAAGACAATTTCATTTGATGCCTTACAATACTATGATGTTTTTATGACCTTTTATGCCCTAATATACTATTATGTTTTTTTTACATTTTATGCCATACTATACTATGGCGTTTTTTTGGCATTTTTATGCCTCATTGTACTATGTTGTTTTATTACTTACCATACTATGAGGTTTCTATGACCATTTATGCCTTAATATACTATGATGTTTTTTTGACATTTTATGCCATACTATACTATGACGTTTTTTGACATTTTTATGCCACACGATACAATTTCATT
>NW_019433805.1:0-543 GCF_002814215.2 Seriola lalandi dorsalis
ATCCCCTACCATACTATGACGTTTTTATGACCTTTTATGCCTTAATATGCTATAGTGTTTTTTGACATTTTTTGCCATACTATACTATGACATTTTTTGCCATACTATACTATGAAGTTTTTTGGCATTTTATCCCATACTATACTATGATGTTTTTTAACATTTTTAGGTCTCATTTTACTATGTCGTTGTATCCCTTAGCATGCTATGACGTTTTTATGACCTTTTATGCCTTAATATGCTATAGTGTTTTTTGACATTTTTTACCATACTATACTATGACGTTTTTTGGCATTTTATGACATACTATACTATGAAGTTTTTTAACATTTTTAGGCCTTATTTTACTATGTCGTTGTATCCCCTACCATACTATGACGTTTTTATGACCTTTTATGCCTTAATATACTACAGTGTTTTTTGACATTTTTTGCCATACTATACTATGACGTTTTTTGGCATTTTATGCCATACTATACTATGATGTTTTTTAACATTTTTATGCCTTATTTTACTATGTCGTTGTATCCCCTACCATACTAT
>NW_019433807.1:0-1082 GCF_002814215.2 Seriola lalandi dorsalis
TTCTTTGTGTGTCCTTTTTTGGACGCGAGGAACCCCAGAGGGTACAAAATGTGTTACCAGTGTATAATAGACCTGTAACAGTAACTGACATTAGATTTTAAAAATATGTCAAAAAAGACACTTTCTTGCAGAAATCCATACCTTCAGCTGTAACACAGCCAAAATGATCAGCAAATCAAAAAAGAAAAGTGAAGAAAATGTCCAAAAAAGGACAGAGGGACCCCTGAGGGTTAATAAGTCCCATGAACCGCTATTTAAATTACCACTATTATGTTTCTTTCTGTGCTAAATTTAACATTACTGGGGAGGAGAGCAACGCGACTAGAAGTGACAGCGAGAGAGGGCTAGTAGCTTCTCCTCTCCTCTGTCTCAGAGGAGACCGTCACAACTTCATTCACTCTTTTAACAAAACAAAAAAAAAAAAGCAACGAAGGAAGCAGTAAATGGACTTACATATTTAAGACCTAACTAAATGTAATTTAAGACCTAACATGCGGCTAATGTAAAGCTAGCGGAGCTTGGAGAGTTGGTTATCTGGTTGCTAGGCACGCGCACATATCTTATGTATTTATTTTATATATTTACCATGTATTTGGATTTTTTTTAAATTATATTCTGATTATTAAATCTATTTCATTTGTTTTGTGACTGATGTGATTTGGCTGCTACAACACTGCAATTTCACTTTTGGGATGTTTTCCCTGTGCTTGCACTTGTCCAGGTGCTTTGGTTTCCTCATGGTAGTTAGGTTAGTTAGGTTATTTGGTAACTCATGTCAGCCCTGTGACTGACTGGTGACCTGTCCAAGATGTACCCTGCCACCTGCCCAATGTTTGCAAGGATTGGCTCAAACACCCCCCTCCCCAACAAGGAAATCCTTTGTCAAGTTTCGGAAAAAAACACATTCCTTTTAAAAATGATGACCACACAGTTGAAAGGCCACAACAGGACACAAATACTTGCTGTTAAGGAGCTGATGAAAACATCCATAATCGCATTTGTGCATTATCAAAATAGATTTTCGTCCCTTTCCATGGATACCTGCAGCCTGACACAACCCCCCCTGCAGGTGAAGTACACAG
>NW_019433808.1:0-372 GCF_002814215.2 Seriola lalandi dorsalis
AGGCCCACGGTAACTCTGGAGGAGCTGCAGAGATCCACAGCTCAGGTGGGAGAATCTGTCCACAGGACAACTAATTAGTCGTGCACTCCACAAATCGGGCCTTTATGGAAGAGTGGCAAGAAGAAAGCCATTGTTGAAACAAAGCCATAAGAAGTCCCGTTTGCAGTTTGCCACAAGCCATGTGGAGGAAGGTGCTCTGCTCAGATGAGACCAAAGTTGAAGTTTTTGGCCTAAATGCAAAACGCTATGTGTGGCGGAAAACTATCACTGCACATCACCCTGAACACACCATCCCCACCGTGAAACATGGTGGTGGCAGCATCATGCTGTGGGGATGCTTTTCTTCAGCAGGGACAGGGAAGCTGGTCAGAG
>NW_019433810.1:0-446 GCF_002814215.2 Seriola lalandi dorsalis
TTTTGTCATTTTTATGTCTTAATATACTATGATGTTTAATGGCTTACCATAATATGATGTATTTATGACATTTAATGACTTAATATACTATGATGTTTTTTTGACATTTTATGCCATACTATACTATGACGTTTTTTGTCATTTTTATGCCTTAATAGACTATGACGTTTAATGCCTTACTATATTATGATGTTTTTATGACAATTTGTGCCTTAAAATACTATGATGTTTTTTTGACATTTTATGCCATACTATACTACGACATTTTTTTGACATATAATGCCATACTATACTATGACGTTTTTTGTCATTTTTATGCCTTAATATACGATGACGATTAATGCCTTGCCATACTATGATGTTTTTAGGACATTTTGTGCCTTAAAATACTATGATGTTTTTTTGACATTTTATGCCATACTATACTATGACATTTTTTGACATAT
>NW_019433811.1:0-558 GCF_002814215.2 Seriola lalandi dorsalis
CGCCGCTTTGTCTGCTTTTTTCTTCTCTGTATTTTCACAACATGGAAGGAAGTGTGCTGCATATGGACTCTGCTCGCTCTCTTCTCTGCATGCTGACCACTTGGAACTTCAACATCAAATCACAAACGCTACCAGATCACATCACAGCCGGCTCAAATGTCAGGCAGAGTACCCGCCCTCCCTCATCTCAGCCCACAGAGTCTGTCTGTCACTACATGTGCCTGTGTCTTCTTTGAATGCAGATGTCCTGCCACCAGGAGACCAGGACCAGGACCGGGACCGGCACCGGCCGGCACACCGCTCCAACTCCAGCTCTTCACTCCTTGCGCTCACATGTCCATCACACCGGAAGCTGGCGGCCACCCATCACACAAGGTAATGGCACTCTCATTATATCGGGATCACAAAACAAACATGCTTTATTCAATTTTTTATATTATTCATTGCAATTAATCAGCAAAACTCTTGCTATTTAGCAAAAATATCATTTGGCCATTCATACCAGTGTGTCATATGTAAACCTTATATCCATTTTCATTTTTCACAGAAGGATCACGG
>NW_019433812.1:0-362 GCF_002814215.2 Seriola lalandi dorsalis
CACCGAGCCTTCCTGCAGTTCCTCACAGCTGGGATCAGTCTCTGTCGTCCCTCCTCTGATGTGTTGAACTTCTTCAGGTCCAACTCATCCAGAACCTCCTCTGACATCTGCAGCATGTAGGCCAGAGCTGAGCAGTGGATCACAGAGAGTTTCTTTTCTGATCTGTTCTCTGACTCCAGGAACTCTTGGATCTCCTGATGAACTGAGTGATCCTTCATCTCCATCAGACAGTGGAAGATGTTGATGCTTCTGTCAGGAGAGATATCATAAGTGTTCATCTTCTTCAGGTTGGTGATGGCTCTCTGGATGGTTTCTGGACTGTTCTCTGTCTGACCCAGCAGACCTCCTAAGAGTCTCTGGTT
>NW_019433813.1:0-370 GCF_002814215.2 Seriola lalandi dorsalis
TCAGAGGGTTCACTGACCCACAGAAGGAGGAGTACTTCAGGAAGAGGTTCAGAGAGGAGGAGCAGGCCAGCAGCATCATCTCCCACATCAAGACATCACAAAGCCTCCACATCATGTGCCACATCCCAGTCTTCTGCTGGATCACTGCTACAGTTCTGGAGGAGGTGTTGAAAACCAGAAGGAGAGGAGAGCTGCCCAAGACCTTGACTGAGATGTACATCCACTTCCTGGTGGTTCAGACCAAAGTGAAGAAGGTCAAGTATGATGGAGGAGCTGAGACAGATCCACACTGGAGTCCAGAGAGCAGGAAGATGATTGAGTCTCTGGGAAAACTGGCTTTTGAGCAGCTGCAGAAAGGAAACCTGATCTT
>NW_019433814.1:0-328 GCF_002814215.2 Seriola lalandi dorsalis
CCTCACACTCTCTCGCGTAGTGCCCCGTTGTTCCACACTTGAAGCATTTAAACTCCGGGCACTCTCTGAAGATGTGACCCGGCTTTATACAAAGTCTGCACACACGTACCTGCCGGTCATGGATCACTCTGAAATACTCTGTGCCCCTCAACGTCACGAACTTTGTGGAGTACGGGAGCGATTGCACCTCCTTCGTGAACATGACTTTCAAAAACCTAGTCCCGTCCACAATTTGCGTCCCCGGCCACACACGTCTTTTAATCGCCGATACCGGCTTTACTCCCCACTCCTCCAATTTCGCAAAAATGTTCTTGTCCTCCAGATACAC
>NW_019433815.1:0-415 GCF_002814215.2 Seriola lalandi dorsalis
TTAGTGATAAAGAAATGTCTTCACAGAGAGAAGAGGAGTGGAGTCTCTGTGGAGGAGCAGCAGGTTTTAGATCAATATAAGATCAGTCTGAGGAGCAGATGTGAACATGTGACTGAAGGAACTGATGGAACAGGAAGTGGAACCCTCCTCAACAGGATCTACACTGAGCTCTACATCACAGAGGGACAAAGTGAAGAGGTTAATACCCAACATGAGGTGAGGCAGCTGGAGAAAACTTCCAAGATGGAGACCCTCCATGACGCTCCAATCAGGTGCCACGACATCTTTAAAGTCTTACCTGACCAGCAGAGACCCATCAGAGTGGTTCTGACCAACGGCGTTGCTGGCGTTGGAAAAACCTTCTCGGTGCAGAAGTTCTCTCTGGACTGGGCAGAGGGCTTGGAGAACCAAGATG
>NW_019433816.1:0-488 GCF_002814215.2 Seriola lalandi dorsalis
ATTATGACATGGCGTCTTTTGCCATTTTTATGCCTTAATATACTATGCCGTTATATGCCTTACCATACTATGAGGTTTTTTCATATTTTTATGCTCTAAAATAGTGTAAAATTTTTTCATGTTTTTATGCCTTAGTATACTATGACGTTTTTCAACATTTTTATGCCTTAATATAATATGAAATTTTTTTTTAAATTTTCATGCCTTACTATACTATGACATTCTATGCCTTAGTATACTATGACGTTTTTTCATATTTTTATGCTTTAAAATAGTGTGACATTTTTTCAGGTTTTTATGCCTTAGTATACTATGATCTTTTATGTCTTGTAATGACATGACATCTTTTGCCATTTTTATGCCTTAGTACACTATGACGTTTCATACCTTACAATACTATGATGTTTTTGTATATTTTCATGCCTTAAAATCACATGACATTTTTCATGTTTTTATGCCTTAGTATACTATGACGTTTTATGCCTTAT
>NW_019433817.1:0-410 GCF_002814215.2 Seriola lalandi dorsalis
ATACTTTGTAGTTTGAGTGACTTTTTATGCCTTACTATACTATGTCGTTATCATGACTTGCTATACTATGTCGTTTTTATGCCTTTTTATGCCTTACTATACTATGTCGTTATTATGACTTTTTATGCCTTATTATTGTATGACTTTCTGGGTCTTACTATAGTATGATGTTTTTATCACATTTTATGCCTTACTATACTATGTCGTTATTATGACTTTCTATGCCTTACTATACTATGATGTTTATATGAATTTTTATATCTTACTATACTTTGAAGTTTAAGTGACTTTTTATGCCTTACTATACTATGTCATTTTTATGACTTTTTATGCCTTACTATACTATGCTGTTTTTATGACTTTTTATGCTTTATTATTGTACGACTTTTTGGGTCTTACTATACTATGAT
>NW_019433818.1:0-502 GCF_002814215.2 Seriola lalandi dorsalis
ACTAATCAATGTATCATCCTCACACGGACCCCATATATATATAGCTTGATGTTTGCCTTGCACTCCTTTTACTCTGAGCACAATGAGTAGGCAACTGACCAAGCGGTTCTCTGTCGAAGAGGTTCTGGTCCAGGTTTTTGGACATGATGGACTGATGACTGAAATTGAACCAGAGACAGAGGAGGATGTCTCGGAAGTGGAAGGCAACACAGATTTTGATCCAGACTTTGAGGAGACTGACCAGTCAACAGATGGAGAGGGAGAGGCACCTGAAGAACAAGCACCTGAGGAGACATTCCAGTCCAAGAGTGGACACTTGCTCTGGTCTTCATCCACCCAGGACAGAGGAAGTAGAGCGAGAGTGGAAAACATCAACATCACGCTGGGACGCTCAGATCACAACGTCCTTCATTCCAGCAGCTGTCAGACTCCACAACTTCCTGACTATGTGCAAACTTGCACTTTTTCATGTACATATCGTGTGTATTGTGTATATTGTATT
>NW_019433819.1:0-383 GCF_002814215.2 Seriola lalandi dorsalis
CCATACTATACTATGTTTTTTTTTTTGCTTTTAAGGCCTTATTATACCATGACGTCTTCATACCTTGCGATAATATGACATTTTCTGATGGTTTTATGCTTTATTATACTTTGTAATTTTTTCAGTTTTTTTGCCATACTATACTATGTCGTTTTTTCACGTTTTTTACCATACTATACTATGTTGTTTTTTTTTTTAGAGTCTTATTATACCATGACGTCTTCATCCCTTGCTATTATATGAGGTTTTCTGATGGTTTTATGTTTTATTATACTTTGTCATCTAAAAAAAAAATTTTCCATACTATACTATGTCGTTTTTTCATGTTTTTTGCCATACTATACTATGTTGTTTTTTTTTGCTTTTAGGGCCTTATTATACCA
>NW_019433820.1:0-376 GCF_002814215.2 Seriola lalandi dorsalis
CTGTGCTGTTCGGTTCTGGTTGACCTGTTAGAAAAGTTTATGTGAACTCACAAGACAACAGCAGCCTGAACCTCCACCAGTGATGAGCATAAGATCCATTATCACAGATAAAACTGATTATGTCAACATTAGACACAAGACATAAGAACTGGAGCATAACTGTAGATTTTGACTTATTGTGCTACAAAACAATATATGTTGTGTGAGGTAAACACTGGAACTTATTGATGAGGCAGTTTCCTGGTTAAATGTGAGCATAAGATCTGGAGCGTACTTTAAATATGTATAAACATTTACCTTCACAGATGATACTGGCATCTTCAACGTGACCACAGTTGTGGACCCCGAACCCTGGATGTCTGCAGTCAGTTATGGA
>NW_019433821.1:0-373 GCF_002814215.2 Seriola lalandi dorsalis
TAGTATAGTAAGGCATAAAATGTCATAGTATAGTAAGGCATAAAAAGGTGAAAAAACATCATAGTATAGTAAGCCATAAAACGTCATCGTATAATAAGGCATAAAAATGGCATTAAAACGTCATAGTATAGTAAGGCATAAAAATTAGAAAAAACCTCAAAGTATAGTAAGGCATAAAACGTTATAGTATAGTTAGGCATAAAAATGGCATAAAACGTCATAGTATAGTAAGGCATAAAGAGGTGAAAAAACGTCATAGTACAATAAGGCATACAAAGATGAAAAAACATCATAGTATAGTGAGACATAAAACGTCATAGTATAGTAAGGCATAAAAATGTGAAAAAACATCATAGTATAGTAAGGCATAAAA
>NW_019433822.1:0-1667 GCF_002814215.2 Seriola lalandi dorsalis
CATTCACTCTTTTAACAAAACAAAACAAAAAGCAACGAAGGAAGCAGTAAATGGACTTACATATTTAAGACCTAACTAAATGTAATTTAAGACCTAACATGCGGCTAATGTAAAGCTAGCGGAGCTTGGAGAGTTGGTTATCTGGTTGCTAGGCACACACACACGCACACAGGTCAGGAGCTGCTGTTGCCATGGCAATGTGAAAATCTGCCCAGAATTTGGCTTCTACATGGCTTCAAAACAACTGCAAATTATGAGAAAACCGTTACTTCTTTGCAAAAAACCGAAAAGACCGTGACAGACACTGAAGCCAGAAGTTTCTACAGTCTCTATTTTATTCAGATATTCCTTAAAATGAGTGCGTAAGCTCAGTGCGAAGACAGAGCCAGATTCTTTTGAAAACAAAAGACGATTACATTAGGTGTCAATGAGAGTGAGACAGGTATTGCTGCCGGACTCGGCACCCCCGTTTAAATTTTGTGCAGACCCTGCCTGTCAAAGTTACATTTTATGAATCCCAACAACTATGTCTACATTTTCAGAAAGAATTATTCGTCTCCTTTTTACGGGTTGGCTGTGAGCTCGAGTTAAAAATAAAAATAAAGGTTATTTTTTACTGCTTCACGCACTCTAGCCAACTGACGCTTTCACTCTAACTTTGAAGAAAAAGTGATTTGCACTCCTCCTTTGAGTGCTCATAGTTTTAAAAGTTTACATGTTATGTAAAAACAGTTTTCCTCCGTTTTATGGTTTGAATCACATTTCTACATCCAGGTATGAGAGAGCTGGGTGACTCAGAAAAAAGGTGAAATTTTGTAAAAAAAAGGTTTTTGCATTCCTAATGCATTATTTATTCCCAGTTTTTTGGGAATAACTTTGGGAAAAATTGGAATTTTGACACCAAAAGTCAAAGCACCTCTTTCGGGATCAAGACGCACGTTTTGATGTATATATTACCGGGGTTTTCTCAAAGCTGTGGCACTCCTCTCAGCTATTCTAGCTGTAGAGGAATGCCTCGGAGCTGAGCACCCGTGGCACTAATAACGATAATGGCGTACATTAGTGGTCACTATCAGCTCGCAGCGAGCACTTACATCAAACAACAGATAAAACTTTCATTTCAGATGTTAAGAATTAGTTGCAGCTGATAAAATCTGAAATGCATGAATTTTGAAAAAACTCTCAAATGTCCAAAATAAATGAATTCGCCTATGCACAAGGTAGTTTTTCAGACTATTCCACAAAGGAATATTTTTTAAATTGAAATGTAAAAAATTTTTTTCGCATTCAAGTCGTTTCAGGCCCATTCTCGTGTTTCAGGCCCCAGGGAACAAGTTCCAACCAAGAAAATGCTGGAAATCTGTTGTCATGTTTAAGTGGAATGATATCGCAGAGAAAACCCAGCTTTACTTATCATAACAACATCACTCATTGGAAACACAAATCATTCAAAGCTGTGTTTTATCAACTTTTCTAAAAAGTTGTTTCTATTTTGTGTAAAACTGCAATGAAAAACAGGCTACTGATGTTTGTCACTTTAACTGGTGAAAGCAACTCAGAGGCTGTCCTTTTCTAATATAACAGCAAAGACAGAAAAGGTGTTGTTTTGGAGCCTTAATATATAATTTTATCTACATCCAGATTTTTACAATATTGCCAACTACGAA
>NW_019433823.1:0-732 GCF_002814215.2 Seriola lalandi dorsalis
AAATTTTATGCCATACTATACTATGACGTTTTTTGCCATTTTTATGCTCTACTATAATATGGCTTTTTTTGGCATTTTTATGCCTTACTATATTGTGACGTTTTGTGCCTGACTATACTATGACGTTTTTTTGGCATTTTTATGCCTTAGTATACTATGACATTTTTTGAAATTTTATGCCATACTATACTATGACGTTTTTTGCCATTTTTATGCTCTACTATAATATGGCTTTTTTTGGCATTTTTATGCCTTACTATACTGTGACGTTTTGTGCCTGACTATACTATGACGTTTTTCGTCATTTTTATGCCTGACTATACTATGACGTTTTTCGTCATTTTTATGCCTTAGTATACAATGACATTTTTTGAAATTTCATGCCATACTATACTATGACGTTTTTTTGACATTTTTATGCTCTACCATAATATGTATTATTTTGGCATTTTTATGCCTTACTATACTGTGACGTTTTGTGCCTTATTATACTATGACGTTTTTTGTAATTTTTATGCCTTATTAAACTATGACATTTTTTGAAATTTTATGCCATACTATACTATGACGTTTTTTGCCATTTTTATGCTCTACTATAATATGACTTTTTTTTGGCATTTTTATGCCTTACTATACTGTGACGTTTTGTGCCTGACTATACTATGACGTTTTTTGTCATTTTTATGCCTTATTATACTATGACATTTTTTGAAATTTTATGCCATACTATAC
>NW_019433824.1:0-383 GCF_002814215.2 Seriola lalandi dorsalis
TTTATTATATTTTGTCATTTTTTCAGTTTTTTTGCCATGCTATACTATGTCGTTTTTTCACGTTTTTTGCCATACTATACTTTGTTTTTTTTTTTTGCTTTTAAGGCCTTATTATACCATGACGTCTTCATACCTTGCGATAAAATGACGTTTTCTGATGATTTTATGCTTTATTATATTTTGTCATTTTTTCAGTTTTTTTGCCATGCTATACTATGTTTTTTTTTTTGCTTTTAAGGCATTATTATACCATGACGTCTTCATACCTTGCGATAATATGACGTTTTCTGATGGTTTTATGCTTTATTATATTTTGTCATTTTTTCAGTTTTTTTGCCATGCTATACTATGTCGTTTTTTCACGTTTTTTGCCATACTATACT
>NW_019433825.1:0-483 GCF_002814215.2 Seriola lalandi dorsalis
TTTAGGTCTCTAACTCCTGTTACAGTCCATGTAATATCTGCCCCCGGCATTTTAAAAAGTAAACACGGGAAGCAGAATACTGCATTTGCAAAACAACATCGAGTTAGCCAAGCCTTCATGTCATACCAGTTCAGAGAGAAGCTCCTCTGGTGAGTTTTACCTTTCTCCTGTCTGCTGTGTTAAATTCAGATCTGGCTTCTCAGCTCCAAGTTCTTTAACAACGTTTTCCCCCTAAAGTTCTCCTTTCGAAGTGGTTTAAAGAGTGATTTTACAGAACTTACGGGTAGCTGAAGCTCTGTGTGTTCTTGTTCTTGTCTACTTTACGACGCCGTCTCGATTTCCCACACTTGTTTCTGGTTGCTAGGATACTTACAGGCCCCAAGGCGATATTTTCAGCGCCCCAAGCTTAACAAATTCGATGACGCTAATTGGCTAAATTACCCGTTGCTATGTGTTTTTTTGTCTCAGCAACAGTCTACCATT
>NW_019433826.1:0-358 GCF_002814215.2 Seriola lalandi dorsalis
GACTACGATTGTCTACATATCCACCTGATGTGAAGAGTTCCCAGTGATCTCAACGAAAAGCACATCCTTCGAGCCGGAGTTGAACCAGCGACCTAAGGATAACTGCTACTGTGAACCTACAGTCCTCCGCTCTACCAGCTGAGCTATCGAAGGAGCAGTGTAATGTTGAATTGTTCCTTTTTTCCCTGAAACAGAAGATTAATGAGACTATGCTTTTCAAAGAGCTGACAGTATGGAGAGTGGATCAAGGCAAAAGGCCATGGTTCTTATTCTATTTCTTTGTTTGACATTTACTCATGATGACACATTACATACCTCCCTTGGACTATGTTTTCTACGCCCATACATTGATTTCAGC
>NW_019433827.1:0-782 GCF_002814215.2 Seriola lalandi dorsalis
TTTTTATGCCTTACTAAAAGTACTTTTAGTAAGGCATAAAAAGTCATAAAAAAGTCATAGTATAGTAAGGCATTAAAAGTCATAAAAAAATCATACTATAGTAAGACATGAAAAGTCATAGTATAGTAAGGCATGAAAAGACACAGTATAGGAAGGCATAAAAAGTCATAGTATAGTAAAGAATAAAAAGTCATAAAAAAAGTCATAGTTAAGTAAGGGATAAAAAGTCAAAAATGAAACAGTATAGTAAGGCTTAAAACGTCATAAAAAAAGTCATAGTAAAGTAAAGAATAAAAAGTTATAAAAACGACATAGTACAGTAACGAGGCCATCTATGTAAAAATAGAGAAACTATCCCTCAACAGGGTAGGAGGTCTCAGACACCACTTATCTCCAATTTACAATGCTGCCCTTTCATCCCTTCCCAGGATACTCAACAATCTAGCCTCCAAGAATAACAACTGTTCACAAGTGGATGGAAAGGTCAGCAGAGCGTCTTTGACATGGGCGACTGCAGCTCACCTCCCCCCCCCCTTCTCACCAAAAGTCAACTTTGTTTTCTTTTAAAAATGGTCATAATCAGGCAAAAAACCTCATAGTATACTAAGGCATAAAAACATGAAAAAATGTCACGTGATTTTAAGGAATGAAAATATAAAAAAACATCATAGTATTGTAAGGCATGAAACGTCATGGTATACTAAGGCATAAAAACATGAAAAAATTTCCACTATTTTAGAGCATAAAAATATGAAAAAACGTCACAGTATAGTAAGGCATAA
>NW_019433828.1:0-465 GCF_002814215.2 Seriola lalandi dorsalis
CAATGGGAACTGAGCCAACTGGTCAGACCGATGAACCAACATCACAGCCTTCAGAGACCACATTAGCAACTGAGCCAACTGTTACTGACGGAGTAACGTCAGAGCCTGCTGAGACAACAATGGAAACTGGGCCAACTGGTCAGACCGATGAACCAACATCACAGCCTGCAGAGACCACATTAGCAACTGAACCAACTGTTACTGACGGACTAACGTCAGAGCCTGCTGAGACAACAATGAAAACTGAACCAACTGGTCAGACCGATGAACCAACATCACAGCCTGCAGAGACCACATTAGTAACTGAACCAACTGTTACTGACGGAGTAACGTCAGAGCCTGTTGAGACAACAATGGAAACTGAGCCAACTGGTCAGACCGATGAACCAACATCACAGCCTGCAGAGACCACTTCAGTAACTGAACCAACTGTTACTGACGGAGTAACGTCAGAGCCTGCTGAGA
>NW_019433829.1:0-398 GCF_002814215.2 Seriola lalandi dorsalis
ATGGCATAAAACATCAAAAAAACGTTGCAGTATTTTAAGGCATAAACAGTCATAAAAACATCATAGTATGATAAGGAATAAAACGACATAGTATAGTAAGGCATAAAAATGCCAAAAAACCTTAAAGTTTATTGTGGCATGAAATTATAAAAAAAATGTCATAGTATAGTATGGCATAAAACGTCAAAAAAACATCATAGTATGATAAGGAATAAAACGACATAGTATAGTAAGGCATAAAAATGCCAAAAAACCTTAAAGTTTATTGTGGCATGAAATTATAAAAAAATGTCATAGTATAGTATGGCATAAAAATGTCAAAAAGCATCATAGTATATTAAGGCATAAACAGTCATAAAAACATCATAATATGATAAGGAATAAAACGACATAGTATA
>NW_019433830.1:0-419 GCF_002814215.2 Seriola lalandi dorsalis
ACTATACTATGTCGTTTTATTCCTCATCATAATATGATGCTTTTATGACCGTTTATGCCTTAAAATACTATGACTTTTTTTGACATTTTAATGCCATATTGTACTGTGAAGTTTTTTGGTATTTTTATAGCTTACTATACTATGTGAGTTGATTCCTTACCATTCTATGATGTTTTTATGACTGTTTATGCCTTAAAATACTATAATATATTTTTGATATTTTTTGCCATACTATACTATGTCGTTTTTTGACATTTTAATGCCATATTGTACTGTGAGGTGTTTTGGCATTTTTATGCCTTACTATACTATGTCGTTTTATTCCTCAACATAATATGATGCTTTTATGACCGTTTATGCCTTAAAATACTATGATGTATTTTTGACATTTTTTGCCATACTATACTATGACGTTTTTT
>NW_019433831.1:0-646 GCF_002814215.2 Seriola lalandi dorsalis
TGTAACTGATAACATGAAACATAAAATCCATCATATTCTTCATGAATGCTACTCAAATAGACAGGAAAACTTATCCTGAAGTGTTCTGTGTAGAAATCCCACTAAATGTGAATGCTCAGATTTTGGATACACACAGACAGCTTTAACGAGGGAAAGAGCCGATTCAGACGCTGGAAACGTGGAAACAGCGCTTTATAACAGTATCGCTTTCTCAGGTGTAGCTGAAAACTTTATGACATGTAAACATGAAATCCATCATATTCTTCATTAATGCTACTCAAATAGACAGGAAAACTTATCCTGAAGTGTTCTGTGAAGAAATCCCACTAAATGTCAATCCTGAGATTTTGGAGACACACAGACAGCTTTAACGAGGAAAAGAGACGATTTAGGCGCTGGAAACGTTAAAACAGCGCTTTCTAACGGTATTGTATTCTCAGGTGTAACTGATAACTTTATGACATGTAAACATGAAATCCATCATATTCTTCATGAATGCTACTCAAATAGACAGGAAAACCTATCCTGAAGTGTTCTGTATAGACAGGACAATGAGTGACAAAAACTCAGTTCTCAGACACAGAGAACGCTTCTGACGAGGACTTAGAGCAGATCCTGACGCTTAACAGAGCTTTTCAACAGTATC
>NW_019433832.1:0-632 GCF_002814215.2 Seriola lalandi dorsalis
ACATTTTTTGCCATACTATACTATGAGGTTTTTTGGCATTTTATGACATACTATACTATGATGTTTTTTTTTAACATTTTTAGGCCTTATTTTGCTATGTAGTTGTATCCCCTACCATACTATGACGTTTTTATGACCTTTTATGCCTTAAAATGTAAAAAAATTTTTTGACATTTTTTGCCATACTATACTATGACGTTTTTTGGCATTTTATGCCATACTATACTATGATGTTTTTTAACATTTTTAGGCCTTATTTTACTATGTCGTTGTATCCCCTACCATACTATGTCGTTTTTATGACCTTTTATGCCTTAAAATGCTATAGTGTTTTTTGACATTTTTTGCCATACTATACTATGACTTTTTTGCCATACTATACTATGATGTTTTTTAACATTTTTAAGCCTTATTTTACTTTGTCGTTGTATCCCCTACCATACTATGACGTTTTTATGACCTTTTATGCCTTAATATGCTATAGTGTTTTTTGACATTTTTTGCCATACTATACTATGACGTTTTTTGGCATTTTATGCCATACTATACTATGATGTTTTTTACCATTTTTAGGCCTTATTTTACTATGTAGTTGTATCCCCTACCATACTATGATGTTTTTATGACCTTTT
>NW_019433833.1:0-551 GCF_002814215.2 Seriola lalandi dorsalis
GTCATAGTATATTAAGTCATAAAAATGGCAAAAAAAACGTCATAGTATAGTCAGGCACAAAACGTCACAGTATAGTAAGGCATAAAAATGCCAAAAAATGTCATAGTATAGTATGGCATAAAATTTCAAAAAACGTCACAGTATAATAAGGCATAAAAATGAAAAAAAACGTCATAGTATAGTATGGCATAAAATTTCAAAAAACGTCATAGTATAATAAGGCATAAAAATGGCAAAAAACGTTATAGTATAGTCAGGCACAAAACGTCATAGTATACTAAGGCGTAAAAATGCCAAAAAAAGTCATATTATAGTAGAGCATAAAAATGGCAAAAAACTTCATAGTATAATAAGGCATAAAAATGGCAAAAAAACATCATAGTATAGTCAGGCACAAAACGTCACTGTATAGTAAGGCATAAAAATGCCCAAAAAATTCATATTATAGTAGAGCATAAAAATGTCAAAAAACGTCATAGTATTGTATGGCATAAAATTTCAAAAAATGTCATAGTATAGTATGGCATAAAATTTCAAAAAATGTCATAGTA
>NW_019433834.1:0-684 GCF_002814215.2 Seriola lalandi dorsalis
ATAGTACAGTAAAGCATAAAATGTCATAAAAACGTCATAGTATAATAAGGCATAAAAAGTCATAAAAACGTCATAGTATGGTAAGGCATAAAAACATAAAAAAACATCATAGTATAGTAAGGCATAAAAAGTTATAGTATAGTAAGGCATAAAAAGTTATAGTATAGTAAGGTATAAAAGTCATAAAAATGTCATAGTATAGTAAGGCATAAAAGTCATAAAAATGTCATAGTATAGTAAGGGTATAGTAAGGCATAAAAAGTCATAAAAACGTCATAGTATAGTAAGGCATAAAGTGTCATAAAAACGTCATAGTATAGTAAGGCATAAAAGCCATAAAAATGTCATAGTATAGTAAGGCATTAAAACTCATAAAAACGTCATAGTATAGTAAGGCATAAAAAGTCATAAAAATGTCATAGTATAGTAAGGCATAAAAACATCAAAAAATGTCACAGTATAGTAAGGCATAAAAAGTCATAAAAACGTCATAGTATAATAAGGCATAAAAAGTCATAAAAACGTTATAGTATAGTAAGGCATGAAAAGTCATAAAAATGTCATAGTATAATAAGGCATAAAAGTCATAAAAATGTCATAGTATAGTAAGACATAAAAAGTCATAAAAACGTCATAGTATAGTAAGGCATGAAAAGTCATAAAAATGTCATAGTATAGTAAGGC
>NW_019433835.1:0-445 GCF_002814215.2 Seriola lalandi dorsalis
TAGTAAGACATAAAAAAGTCATAGTATAGTAAGGCATAAAAAGTAATAAAAACGACATAGTATAGTAATGCATAAAAAGTCATAGTATAGTAAAGAATAAAAAGTCATAAAAACAACATAGTATAGCAAGGCATAAAAAGTCATAAAAAAGTCATATTTTAGTAAGGCATAAAAAGTCATAAAACCAACATAGTATAGCAAAACATAAAAAGTCATAGCATAGTAAGGCATGAAAAGACAGTATAGCAAGGCACAAAAAGTCATAATATAGTAAGGCATAAAAAGTCAAAAATGACAGTATAGTAAGGCATAAAGAGACATAAAAACAACATAGTATAGCAAGGCATAAAAAGTCATAGTATAGTAAGACATAAAAAAGTCATAGTATAGTAAGGCATAAAAAGTAATAAAAACGACATAGTATAGTAATGCATAAAAAGTCATA
>NW_019433836.1:0-457 GCF_002814215.2 Seriola lalandi dorsalis
AAAAAAAAAAAAAAAGTGAAAAATGTAAAAAAAATCTTTTGTGTTTTATCAAACAGGGAATGTGGTGGACCTCATATTTGAAAAAGTCTTTGTGACCTGGGACCATACACAGAAGCTGCTTTGGTCATCCCCATCCCAGAGGACCTCACTGCACAGTTGGAGCGGCCTGAGAAGGAGGAGGTCATATCCAGCTCTGTGTCCCGGTTCTATCATGGCCCAGTCTAAAACCCACATACCGGCCTGTGGCGTCAGGAAACACGGCATGGATGCGTAGGACCACGCAGGCTGGAATGACGACCCAGATTCTGCAACCAAGGAAGCACCAGCTCACAAAGCTCCTATAGGCTAGATACCTGTACTGACTAAAACAACTGGACAGGGCATTTAGTCTTGCAAACATATATCTATGTTGTGTCTCACAATTTTTTATATGGATCCAGTGAATCCTACAGTTTTT
>NW_019433837.1:0-632 GCF_002814215.2 Seriola lalandi dorsalis
CTCTACACAGGAGTTCTCCATTGTTGTGTCTGGGAAAGAGGGAGGTTAAACAAGTTTTTCACAAAACAAGAAGTCAATGTAGTTGGCTGCGGTGTTGCGCTGGCAGACACCTTGTAGTGTAGTTTGGTAGTACACTAGCCTAACTAAACAATGCAGTGGCCTACACTATGGGGGGTAGCTTCCTGTGGAGGAGGGGCAGCTACACTAGTGGGCATAAAGATTAAGGACAGTAAAGGCAAGTGCAGGTTTACTGTCTGCTTAAGAAATGTTTCAAAAAGCAATGACTGAGATGCAAGGCAGTAACAGTCCAAGGATTATCTCTTCAAGTTGACTCAGGCTGTAATGCAAGGCAGTAACAGCTAGGTGCAGAACTTGGGTTTCACAGGGCTGGTAGCACGCTGTGGCTCTATCTCAGGCTCTATTTCTTACTCAGGCTGAAATGCTTGGCAGTAACAGCCAGGTATAAGCTCTCTGTGTTACACAGGGCTGTCGGCACACAGTGTTTAATGTTAAAGGGAGCAGCAATTCTGACAGCTTTACTAGATAGCATTGAACACGTGGTATTCAAATGCTGAACTGAGGTTCTTACATTTCCTACAGAATAAACTCAACTGGAATTGTTAGCAACAATA
>NW_019433838.1:0-1178 GCF_002814215.2 Seriola lalandi dorsalis
AGTAAGGCATAAAAACGTCAAAAAACATCATAGTATAGTAAGGCATAAAAACATCAAAAAACGTCATAGTATATTATGGTAAAAAACGTCAAAAAATGTCATAGTTTAGTAAGGCATAAAAACATCAAAAAACATCAAAGTATATTAAGGCATAAAATGTCATAGTATAGTGAGGAATAAAAATGTGAAATAACGTCATAGTATAGTAAGGCATAATAACATCAAAAAACGTCATAGTATATTATGGTAAAAAAAACGTTAAAAAATGTCATAGTATAGTAAGGCATAAAAACATCAAAAAACGTCATAGTATTTTGTGGTAAAAAAACGTCAAAAAACGTCAGTATTTTATGGTAAAAAAAAACGTCAAAAAATGTCATAGTTTAGTAAGGCATAAAAACATCAAAAAACATCAAAGTATAGTAAGGCATAAAAACATCAAAAAACGTCATAGTATAGTAAGGCATAATATGTCATAGTATAGTAAGGAATAAAAATGTGAAATAACGTCATAGTATAGTAAGGCGTAAAAACATCAAAAAACATCATAGTATAGTAAGGCATAAAAACATCAAAAAACATTAAAGTATAGTAAGGCATAAAAACATCAAAAAACGTGATAGTATATTATGGTAAAAAAACGTCAAAAAACGTCATAGTATAGTAAGGCATAAAAACGTTGAAAAACGTCATAGTATAGTAAGGCATAAAAACATCAAAAAACATCAAAGTACATTAAGGCATAAAATGTCATAGTATAGTGAGGAATAAAAATGTGAAATAACGTCATAGTATAGTAAGGCATAATAACATCAAAAAACATCATAGTATATAGTTTTAAAAAAACTTCAAAAAATGTCATAGTTTAGCAAGGCATAAAACGTCATAGTATAGTAGGGCATAAAAACGTTAAAAAACGTCATAGTGTAGTAAGGCATAAAACGTCATAGTATAGTAAGGCAAAAAAACATCAAAAAACATCATAGTATATTAAGGCATAAAAACATCAAAAAACGTCATAGTATATTATGGTAAAAAAATGTCAAAAAATGTCATAGTATAGTAAGGCATAAAAACATCAAAAAACGTCATAGTATACTATGGTAAAAAAACGTCACAAAATGTCATAGTTTAGTAAGGCATAAAAACATCAAAAAACGTCATAGTATATTATGGCA
>NW_019433839.1:0-453 GCF_002814215.2 Seriola lalandi dorsalis
TCAATAAGGCAGTCTTTATTGAAATACTGCTACCTCGAGAGGGAGTGACAAATAAAACCAACTATGAAAAAATTATGCTATTCGGGAAGAATCTAATAAACAAAACCCACTCCAACTGGAGGGACAAAACTGCTGAAACAAAAAAGGAATAAACCAACAGAAAATCACTCCACAAGGAGGTTACAAAAACTGCTATGAACTTGACAAAAAAAAAAAAAACTCTATTCTATGAAATTACAAACAAAAAATCACTCACAAGGAGGTAAAGACGAAGTATAATGCAAAGGCAAGGCAAGGCATGGACTGTGATAGTAGGCTGGGGTGCACGACTGGAACGAGACACTCTGGCACAAGACAAAGGGAGACGCAGACTATAAGACACATGAGGGCAATGGGAAACAGGTGGACACAATCAGGAATCAGGGAAGACACTCAGACAGGTGACACATGAGG
>NW_019433840.1:0-345 GCF_002814215.2 Seriola lalandi dorsalis
CTATACTATTACGTTTTATGCCTTACTATAGTATGACGTTTTTTGGCATTTTTAAGCCTTACTATACTATGACGTTTTTTGGCATTTTTAAGCCTTACTATACTATGACGTTTTTTTGGCATTTTTACGCCTTACTATACTATTATGTTTTATGCCTTATTATACTATGACGTTTTTTGGCATTTTTAAGCCTTATTATACCATGACGTTTTTTGCCTTATTATACTCTGATGTTTTATGCCTTACTATACAATGACGTTTTTTTGCATTTTTAAGCCTCATTATACTCTGACGTTTTATGCCTTACTATACTATGACGTTTTTTTTGCATTTTTATGTCTCATT
>NW_019433841.1:0-555 GCF_002814215.2 Seriola lalandi dorsalis
AAATATGTAAGTCCATTTACTGCTTCCTTCGTTGCTTTTTTTTTTGTTTTGTTAAAAGAGTGAATGAAGTTGTGACGGTCTCCGCTGAGACAGAGAAGAGGAGAAGCTACTAGCCCTCTCTCGCTGTCACTTCTAGTCGCGTTGCTCTCCTCCCCAGTAATGTTAAATTTAGCACAGAAAAAAACATAATAGTGGTAATTTAAATAGCGGTTCATGGGATTTATTAATCCTCAGGGGTCCCTCTGTCCTTTTTTGGACATTTTCTTTACTTTTCTTTTTTGATTTGCTGATCATTTTGGCTGTGTTACAGCTGAAGGTATGGATTTCTGCAAGAAAGTGTATTTTTTTTACATATTTTTAAAATCTAATGTCAGTTACTGTTACAGGTCTATTATACACTGGTAACACATTTTGTACCCTCTGGGGTTCCTCGCGTCCAAAAAAGGACACACAAAGAAAATGCTATAAAATCATCATATATCAATATTTTTTTCTGCTTTTTTTGCATAAATCTCTTAAACCACTTCAGTTCTGCTCAAACCTACCAAATGATTA
>NW_019433842.1:0-485 GCF_002814215.2 Seriola lalandi dorsalis
AACGACATACTATAGTATGGCATCAAAATGTCAAAAAATGTCATAGTATAGTATGGCATAAAATGTCAAAAAACATAATAGTATATTAAGGCATAAAAGGTCATAAAAACGTCATAGTATGGTAAGGAATGAAACGACATAGTATAGTAAGGCATATAAATGCAAAGAAACGATATACTATAGTATGGCATAAAATGTCAAAAAATATCATAGTATATTAAGGCATAAAAGGTCATAAAAACGTCATACTATGGTAAGGAATGAAACGACATAGTATAGTAAGGCATATAAATGCAAAGAAACGATATACTATAGTATGGCATCAAAATGTCAAAAAACGTCATAGTATAGTATGGCATAAAATGTCAAAAAAATATCATAGTATATTAAGGCATAAAAGGTCATAAAAACGTCATATTATGGTAAGGAATGAAACGAAATAGTATAGTAAGGCATGAAAATGCCAGAAAACGTCGTACTGTAGT
>NW_019433843.1:0-542 GCF_002814215.2 Seriola lalandi dorsalis
GTATAGCAAGATATATGAAATATCAGTATACTACTCCTTGAAATATCATAGAACATCATAGTATAATAAGGCATAAAAATGGCAAAAAACGTCATAGTATAGTATGGCATAAAATTTCAAAAAACGTCATAGTATAATAAGGCATAAAAATGGCAAAAAACGTCATATTATAGTCAGGCACAAAACGTCACAGTATAGTAAGCCAAACAAATGCCAAAAAAAGTCATATTATAGTACAGCATAAAATGTCAAAAAAAGTCATAGTATTGTATGGCATAAAATTTCAAAAGAACATCATAGTATAATAAGGCGTAAAAATGGCAAAAAACGTCATAGTATAGTATGGCATAAAATTTCAAAAAACGTCATAGTATAATAAGGCATAAAAATGGCAAAAAACGTCATAGTATAGTCAGGCACAAAACGTCATAGTATAATAAGGCATAAAAATGGCAAAAAACGTCATAGTATAGTCAGGCACAAAACGTCACAGTATAGTAAGGCAAAAAAATGCCAAAAAAAGTCATATTATAGTAGAGCAT
>NW_019433844.1:0-384 GCF_002814215.2 Seriola lalandi dorsalis
ACTATACTATGATATATTTTTTAAAGTTTTTATGCCTTACTATTCTGATATTTTTTTTGAAATTTTTATGCCTTACTATACTATGACGTTTTTTGATGTTTTTATGCCTCACTATACTATGATATTTTTTGACATTTTTATGCCTTACTATACTATGATATTTTTTCACGTTTTCATGCCTTACTGAACTATGACGTTTTTTCACCTTTTTATAGCTTATTATATGATGACGTTTTTATGCCTTACAATACTATGACGTTTTTTCACCTTTTTATGCCTTATTATACTATGATATTTTTTTCACCTTTTTATGCCTTATTATACTATGATATTTTTTTCACCTTTTTATGCCTTACGTTTTTTCACCTTTTTATGCCTTACTAT
>NW_019433845.1:0-685 GCF_002814215.2 Seriola lalandi dorsalis
AAAGGCTTTACTTAGAGGATCACAGGCCTTATTCAAGTCAATATTCTGGTCCTAGTCTCCTGGAGAGGGAGATTCTCAACTGATGGAGATGATTTCAATACAAGAGCCTCCACAGAGTTAAAGGTCACTTCAAGTTTAGATGTTAGTGTGAAATTTGACTTATAGATTAATGCCACACCCCCACCTGGCTCAGTAGCTCCAGCAGCATGTGCATTAGTATCATCAGGTGGGGAAGCTTCATTAAGAGGAAGGATAATGTTTGGTTTCATCCATGTTTCACAGAGACCAATCATATCCAGCTCCTGCTCAACAATCAAGTGCTTTATTAGTAATGCTTTACTAGACAGTGATCTGATGTTGAGGAAACCAAATGTGAGGGTCCTGTTGAGGCTGGAGTTATCAGCAACAGGCTGATCAGTGAAGCTTCAGGCAGATCAAGCCTTAATAGGAAGAAGACATCTTTTCATCTTATTTTGAAGGAGAGATTTAGAAGGCCTGCGCTCTATGGATGGGCCATACCAAACTTTTCCACTTCCATATGATACCCATGCTCTTTGTTACAATTTTAACGATACTGATCATTTCTCTTTTTAAATAATTGTAATAAAGAAAGATAATCACACTGAACAGCAAATCACATTCCACATACCAGCCATTAATCTCTATTTATTACAGAAGAAAGCAC
>NW_019433846.1:0-482 GCF_002814215.2 Seriola lalandi dorsalis
TCTCTCTCTGTCTCTGTCTCTCTCTCTGTCTCTGTCTCTCTCTCTCTGTCTCTCTCTCTGTCTCTGTCTCTGTCTCTCTCTCTGTCTCTCTCTCTGTCTCTCTCTCTCTGTCTCTCTCTGTTTCTCTCTCTCTCTCTCCCTCTCTCTGAGTGAATGGCGGTGTGAGAGGAGCGGTGTGTTGCAGAGAGCGTTTGTGAAAGTTTGTAAGTTTTTTTCAAACTTTTTCAGATTTTTCTTCCACTGTGTGACTGTTGATGAGTTTGTGCTTGTTTTGTCTGTCATCAAAGTTGTGTGAGTTGTGTATTTGTGGGATTATTTGTGTTTTTGTTTGGCGGCTGCTGCCGCGGCCTCGCGGCCGAGCATGGCGGCGCGAGGCGTCTCCGGGTTGGAGAAGCTGACTCGCCGTCACGCCGTGAAGCTTTCTCCGGCTGTCGGTGTGTCGGTGGAGGACTGCAGCCTGGCTGTGGGGGCAGTTGTGGGGT
>NW_019433847.1:0-342 GCF_002814215.2 Seriola lalandi dorsalis
AGAATTGACTTTGCCAAAAAACACCTGGAGAAGCCAGCCCAGTTCTGGAACTGCATTCTTTGGACAGATGAGACTAAGATCAACCTGTACCAGAATGATGGGAAGAAGAAAGTTTGGAGAAGAATTGGAACAGCTCATGATCCAAAACACACCACATCTTCTGCAAAACATGGTGGAGGCAGTGTGATGGCATGGGCATGCATGGCTTCCAATGGCACTGGGTCACTTGTGTTTATTGATGATGTGACAAAAGACAGAAGCAGCCGGATGAATTCTGAAGTGTATAGGGATTTACTTTCTGCTCAGATTCAGCCAAATGCAGCAAAGTTGATTGGACGGCGC
>NW_019433849.1:0-494 GCF_002814215.2 Seriola lalandi dorsalis
GCAGAGGACGCTGCTGCTCCTGCTTCAACAACCTGTTACTCTGCACCTGGCTGCACTTTTGGGGACGGCACAGATCACAATGTAAAGACACTTTTGTATTAAAATGTTACAAAGTTGACATGTTGAGAGCCAAAGCAACAAGCAAACGCTGAAAAGGAAAGGCTCCTGCGCTAGACATAAACACGTAGCTTCGTGCATGAAGGACATCATCGTCATGTTTAAAGAGGGTATTTGTCGCGCTCCCTCTCGCTTACGGCCATACCACTCTGAACACGCCAGATCTCGTCCGATCTCGGAAGCCAAGCAGGGTCGGGCCTGGTTAGTACTTGGATGGGAGACCGCCTGGGAATACCAGGTGCTGTAAGCTTTTTGGCATCTCTTTGCAATCAGCAGAGGACGCTGCTGCTCCTGCTTCAACAACCTGTTACTCTGCACCTGGCTGCACTTTTGGGGACGGCACAGATCACAATGTAAAGACACTTTTGTATTAAAAT
>NW_019433850.1:0-813 GCF_002814215.2 Seriola lalandi dorsalis
ATATAACATGATGTTTTTTTTGACATTTTATGCCATACTATACTATGACGTTTTTTGTCATTTTTATGCCATACCATACTATGACGTTTTTTGTCATTTTTATGCCATACTATACAATTTTAATTGATGCCTTACCATACTATGACGTTTTTATGACCTTTTATACCTTAATATAACATGATGTTTTTTTTGACATTTTATGCCATACTATACTATGACGTTTTTTGTCATTTTTATGCCATACTATACTATGACGTTTTATGTAATTTTTATGCCCTACAATACAATTTCATTTGATGTTTTACCATACTATGATGTTTTTATGAACTTTTATGCCATACTATACTATGACGGTTTTGATATTTTTATGCCATACTATACTATGACGTTTTTTGTCATTTTTATGCCATACTATACTAAGACGTTTTTTGTCATTTTTATGCCCTACAATACAATTTTATTTGATGCCTTACCATACTATGACCTACAATACAATTTTATTTGATGCCTTACCATACTATGATGTTTTTATGACCTTTTATACATTAATATAACATGATGTTTTTTTGACATTTTATGCCATATTGTACTATGACGTTTTTGACATTTCTTTGCCATACTATACTATGATGTTTTTTGTCATTTTTATGCCATACTATACTATGACGTTTTTTGACATTTCCTCTATATTCTAACGTTTATAACGTTTACTTTAATATGTTGCAATGCTACAGTTAAATGTAGTACAGTGGTTAGAAGTGTTGCCTTACGTTCCAAGGCTCGATGGTTCAAGTCTCATTCAGGAATACCTTA
>NW_019433851.1:0-323 GCF_002814215.2 Seriola lalandi dorsalis
ACAATGGTAATAACACACCACAAATAGAGTAACACACCCTCAAATAAATTAGTTTAGCTGCTCTTTGATTTGTTCTTCTATCAGCAGATAGTGTGCATATAATATATGAATTTCTTTAGTAACAATCAAGCATTTATTTACATCAAATGGGGCACTTCATCAGTGATAATAAAAAAAACTGTAGGATTCACTGGATCCATAAAAAAAATTGTGAGACACAACATAGATATATGTTTGCAAGACTAAATGTCCTGTCCAGTTGTTTTAGTCAGTACAGGTATCTAGCCTATAGGAGCTTTGTGAGCTGGTGCTGGGGCTTCCTT
>NW_019433852.1:0-586 GCF_002814215.2 Seriola lalandi dorsalis
CTTACTATACTATGACATTTTATGCCTTACTATACTATGAAGTTTTTATGACTTTATACCATAATATACTATGTCGTTTTTATAACTTTTTATGTCATGCTATACTATGTTGTTTTTATGACTTTTTATGCAGTACTATACTATGCCGTTTTTATGACTTTTAATGCCTAACTGTACTATGTTGATTTATGCCTTGCTATACTATGTCGTTTTTTATGACTTTTTACAGTATGCCATACTATACTATGTCGTTTTTATGACTTTTTATGCAGTACTATACTATGCCGTTTTTATGACTTTTAATGCCTAACTGTACTATGTTGATTCATGCCTTGCTATACTATGAAGTTTTTATGACTTTTTATAACATAATATACTAAGATGTTTTTATAACTTTTTACAGTATGCCATACTATACTATGTTGTTTTTATGACTTTTTATGCAGTACTATACTATGCCGTTTTTATGACTTTTAATGCCTAACTGTACTATGTTGATTCATGCCTTGCTATACTATGAAGTTTTTATGACTTTTTATACCATAATATACTAAGATGTTTTTATGACTTTTTATGCAGTATTATA
>NW_019433853.1:0-453 GCF_002814215.2 Seriola lalandi dorsalis
TGATGTCACACAGGAGTCATCAGTCAACGTGCTGCTGACAAACCTCATCAGGGGGAATCTGCTTCCCTCGGCTCTCGTCTGGATAACTTCCAGACCTGCGGCGGCCAATCAGATCCCTCCTACATGTGTGGACAGGGTAACAGAAGTACGAGGCTTCACTGACGCCCAGAAGGAGGAGTACTTCAGGAGGAGATCCAATGATGAAGAGCTGTCCAGCAGAATCATCTCACACATCAAGACGTCCAGGAGCCTCCACATCATGTGTCAAGTCCCAGTCCTCTGCTGGATCACTGCTACAGTTCTGGAGCACATGTTGACCACAGACCAGAGAGGAGAGCTGCCCCAGACCCTGACTGACCTGTTCTCACACTTCCTGCTGGTTCAGACACAGAGGAAGAAGAACAAGTACCATGAGGGACGTGAGACGAGTCCACAGGAGCTGACGGAGGCTGA
>NW_019433854.1:0-903 GCF_002814215.2 Seriola lalandi dorsalis
AAAATCGCTTAGAGCTCAAAATGCTTTTCTCCTCCAGGAAGTTAAGGAAGCTAACAAGAAAGCCATGCGCTACTTAGGAGACCTGCAGGCAGCAGAGGTAGACCTCTGTTCACACAAGGAAGAATTGTTAAGGGTTAAATCAGAATGCTTTGCTCCACCACAATCGGTCAGTGCTTGTGATTCTGGTTTCTCTGCTTCACACTCTTCCCTTAATGACAGGTTAACTCCGCCTCCACTCAGAGGATGGGACAAATTCCCAACTGACCCTAAGTCCTGGGAAATGAAGTCAGCTCCTCAACCTCCACTGAGAGACAGAGGTTACACCCACCTGACTTCCCATCTTCCTGAAATTGACACTGAAGAGACAGGTAGTTTATCCGGTAGAGGATATTCATGTTCCCATCAGCCACTGATGCATAACACTTTCACCTGTGCTCA
Source organism: Seriola lalandi dorsalis (assembly GCF_002814215.2). Lineage (NCBI taxonomy): Eukaryota > Metazoa > Chordata > Actinopteri > Carangiformes > Carangidae > Seriola > Seriola lalandi. Next base: position 439 of record NW_019433854.1, read on the forward strand.
CCCCTCCAACAGAAGGACCAAAACTTTCCCGGACTGTTCAGCCTCCTCTCTGCACCTCCATGAGAGTGATGACCGCTGTTCAGCTCCTTTGTCTTGTCCAGCTAGTTTAGTCTCGCCTTCATCAGTAGGGACCTCACAGTGCCTCCGCCTCGAAGTGCTTGAGTTCTTAGCAAAGGACATTGAACATTTTGATCCAGACAACTCTGATCAACATATTGAAAACTACTTTAGGGAGTTAGATGACAACCTAATTGATTTGCCCCATGCAACCCGAAGGGAGAAAACTAAACTTGTGTGGAAGACCAGCTCAAAAGCAGTCCACAAGTTTATGCAATCACTGCCTCCCAGTGTCAGAGATGACTACAAAGAGCTCTGTCAAGCACTGACAGAAGAATTCTCTCCTGCTGCGGATGAGATAGAATCTTTGGTTGCAGCCTCACAAATCAAACACTCCCGCCATGAACA
>NW_019433855.1:0-380 GCF_002814215.2 Seriola lalandi dorsalis
TAACGTGGTGGATAATATGGAATCACAGGGAGATTGGAGTGATACAGGATGCGAGACTGTCTCCATCTGTAGATTTTCACTGATATAATAACCACTAAACACGTGATGAAGAGGAAGGAAACTACGGCCAGAGCCAACACTAAGTAAAAAGTCAGGTTGTCATTGTACTCCTTGTCGTGTGTAAAGTCAGTGAACTCCGACAGCACTTCGGGGAAGCTGTCCGCCACCGCCACATTAACAATGACTGTAGCTGAACGAGAGGGCTGCCCGTTGTCCTCCACTATAACAGTCAGTCTTTGTTTCACTGCATCTTTATCAGTGACTTGGCGGATAGTTCTTATTTCTCCATTCTGTAAGCCCACTTCAAACAGCGCCCTGTC
>NW_019433856.1:0-409 GCF_002814215.2 Seriola lalandi dorsalis
AGACACACAGAGACACAGAGACACACAGAGACACACAGACACACAGAGACACAGAGACACACAGAGACACAGAGACACACAGAGACACAGAGACACACAGAGACACACAGAGACACACAGAGACACACACAGACACACAGAGACACACAGACACACAGAGACACACAGAGACACACACAGAGACACACAGAGACACACAGACACACACAAAGAGACACACAGACACACAGAGACACACAGAGACACACACAGAGACACACAGACACACAGAGACACACAGAGACACACAGAGACACACAGAGACACACAGACACACACACAGAGACACACAGAGACACACACAGAGACACACAGAGACACAGAGAGACACACAGACACACAGAGACACAGAGACACACAGAGACACAGA
>NW_019433857.1:0-307 GCF_002814215.2 Seriola lalandi dorsalis
GTATATTAAGGCATAAAAGGTCATAAAAAGGTCATAGTATGGTAAGGAATGAAATGAAATAGTATAATAAGACTTGAAAATGTCAAAAAAACGTCATGGTATAATATGGCTTAAAAATGTCAAAAAACGTCATAGTATAGTATGGTATAAAACGTCAAAAAAAAAAAAGTATATTAAGGCATAAGAGGTCATAAAAAGGTCATATTATGGTAAGGAATCAAAGGACACAGTATGTTAAGTCATAAAAAAGTGAAAAACGACATATTATGGGATGGCATAAAAATGGCAAAAAATGCTAAAACGTCCA
>NW_019433859.1:0-563 GCF_002814215.2 Seriola lalandi dorsalis
AATCTGAGCATTCACATTTAGTTGGATTTCTACACAGAACACTTCAGGATAAGTTTTCCTGTCTATTTGAGTAACATTCATGAAGAATATGATGGATTTCATGTTTACATGTCATAAAGTTATCAGTTACACCTTAGAAGGTAATACTGTTGAAAAGCGCTGTTAAACGTCAGGATCTGCTCTAAGTCCTCGTCAGAAGCTTTCTCTGTGTCTGAAAGCTGAGTTTTTGTCACTCATTGTCCTGTCTATGCAGAACAATTCAGGATAGGTTTTCTTGTCTATTTGAGTATCATTCATGAAGAATATGATGGATATCATGTTTACATGTCATAAAGTTATCAGCTACACCTTAGAATGCGATACTGTTTAAAAGCGCTGTTTCCACGTTTCCAGCGTCTGAATCGGCTCTTTCCCTCGTTAAAGCTGTCTGTGTGTATCCAAAATCTGAGCATTCACATTTAGTGGGATTTCTACACAGAACACTTCAGGATAAGTTTTCCTGTGTATTTGAGTAGCATTCATGAAGAATATGATGGATTTCATGTTTCAAGTTATCAGCTACA
>NW_019433860.1:0-389 GCF_002814215.2 Seriola lalandi dorsalis
CTGTCGCAAAGGTTTTGGTACCAAAACAAAGCAAAACTGCCGTTCAGCAACGTGTCCAGTCGTGTTTGAGAAAGCCAAGCGAAAGCCGCGTGGCACGCTGGGACAGCGGCGACCGTACCAACGCCAAAAACCTACGCAGGCTGGCTACAGAAGAACGTCTAGCTCACATTTCTCCCTCAAAGAAAGAGCAAAAGCAGACATTAGAGCACGCAATTACTTTTTTCCGTTACCTCATAGGCCACGCCCACTCTTTTCAGAGACTCTAGTGGACACCAAGCTTGGCGCAAACATAACTTCGGAGCTCAAACTCCTCAAGAGTCATCATCTTGAAGAGAGCTGTTTTTCTTTGACGTAATGATCAGGGGAGAGCGCGAACGCAGTCCCCCACT
>NW_019433862.1:0-358 GCF_002814215.2 Seriola lalandi dorsalis
GAAGAGGAGAGGTGTCTCTGTGGAGGAGCAGCTGTCCAGCTGTGCTCTGTGTCAGGACGTCCTGAAGGATCCAGTCTCTACCAGCTGTGGACACTGGTTCTGCAGAAAGTGCTTCACCTCATACTGGGACCAGTCTGGTTCTTCAGGAGACTCCTCCTGTCCCCAGTGTGGACAAAGACCCAGAACAAGACCTAGACTGCAGACAGCCAGTCAGACCAGCACTGAACAAAGTGAGACTGAACATCTGTATGATGATGTCATCATTCTGAAACCAGGACCTGTTGTTTTATACAGAGTCATTTGTTACATCACACAGCATCGACATTTAAGATGATTATAAATACCACAACATTAAAAT
>NW_019433864.1:0-561 GCF_002814215.2 Seriola lalandi dorsalis
GTCATAGTATAGTAAGGCATAAAAAGTCAAAAAACCGTCATACTATAGTAAGGCATAAAAAGTCAAAAAAAAACATCATAGTATAGTAAGGCATAAAAAGGTAAAAAAACATCATAGTATAGTAAGGCATAAAAAGTCAAAAAAACATCATAGTATAGTAAGGTATTAAAAGCTAAAAAAAAAAAAAGTCATAGTATAATGAGGCATAAAAAGTCAAAAAACATCATAGTATAGTAAGGCATAAAAAGGTTAAAAAAAACATCATAGTATAGTAAGATATAAAAAGTCAAAAAAAAGGTCATAGTTTAGTTAGGCATAAAAACGTAAAAAAAAACGTCATACTATACTAAGGCATAAAAAGTCAAAAAAAAAATATTATAGTAAGGCATAAAAAGGTAAAAAAAAAAAAGTTATAGTTTAGTAAGGCATAAAAAATAAAAAAACATCATAGTATAGTAAGGAATAAAAAGGTAAAAAACGTCATGGTATAGCAAGTCATAAAAACGTCATAGTATATAGTAAGTTGTCAGTTGTCAAAGTAAGGCGTTGTTTGATGTTTCT
>NW_019433865.1:0-328 GCF_002814215.2 Seriola lalandi dorsalis
TTTTTTTTTTTGTTTTTTTGCCATACTATACTATGACATTGTTTTTTGCCATACTATACTATGACGTTTTTTTTTTGCCATACTTTACCATGATGTCTTTTTTTTGTTTTTTTTGCCATACTATACTATGACATTTTCTTTTTTTTTTTTTGTCATATTATACTATGACTTTTTTTTGTTTTTTTTGCCATACTATACTACGACATTGGTTTTTTTTTGTTTTTTTTGCCATACTATACTATGACGTTTTTTGGTTTTTTTTTGCCATACTATACTATGACGTTTTTTGGGGGTTTTTTGCCATACTATACTATGACGTTTTTTTTTG
>NW_019433866.1:0-525 GCF_002814215.2 Seriola lalandi dorsalis
ATGACGTTTTTTGACATTATTTGCCTTACTATACTATGACGTTTTTTGAGGTTTTTATGCCTTACTATACTATGACGTTTTTTGACATTATTTGCCTTACTATACTATGACGTTTTTTGAAGTTTTAATGCCTTACTTTACTATGATGTTTTTTGACACCATTTGCCTTACTATATTATTACGTTTTTTGAGGTTTTTATGCCTTACTATACGATGACGTTTTTTGACATTATTTGCCTTACTATACTATGACGTTTTTTTATATTTTTATGCCTTACTATACTATGACGTTTTTTGACATTATTTGCCTTACTATGCTATAACGTTTTTTGACATTATTTGCCTTACTATACTATGACGTTTTATGAGGTTTTTATGCCTTACTATACTATGACGTTTTTTGAAGTTTTTAAGCCTTACTATACTATGACGTTTTTTGAGGTTTTAATGCCTTACTTTACTATGATGTTTTTTGACATTATTTGCCTTACTATACTATGACGTTTTTTGAGGTTTTTATGCCTT
>NW_019433867.1:0-591 GCF_002814215.2 Seriola lalandi dorsalis
TATAGTATGGCAAAAAATGTCATAGTATAGTATGGCAAAAAATGTCAAAAAACACTATAGCATATTAAGGCATAAAAGGTCATAAAAACGTCATAGTATGGTAGGGGATACAACGACATAGTAAAATAAGGCCTTAAAATGTTAAAAAACATCATAGTATAGTATGGCATAAAATGCCAAAAAACGTCATAGTATAGTATGGTGAAAAATGTCAAAAAACACTGTAGTATATTAAGGCATAAAAGGTCATAAAAACGTCATAGTATGGTAGGGGATACAACGACATAGTAAAATAAGGCATAAAAATTTTAAAAAACATCATAGTATAGTATGTCATAAAATGCCAAAAAACGTCATAGTATAGTATGGCAAAAAATGTCATGGTATAGTATGGCAAAAAATGTCAAAAAAGACTATAGCATTTGAAGGCATAAAAGGTCATAAAAACGTCATAGTATGGTAGGGGATACAACGACATAGTAAAATAAGGCCTAAAAATGTTAAAAAACATCATAGTATAGTATGTCATAAAATGCCAAAAAACGTCATAGTATAGTATGGCAAAAAATGTCAAAAAACACTGTAGCATAT
>NW_019433869.1:0-301 GCF_002814215.2 Seriola lalandi dorsalis
GGGATAAATTAAGTATCTATCTATCTATCTATCTATCTATCTATCTATCTATCTATCTATCTATCTATCTATCTATCTATCTATCTATCTCTCTATCTATCTCTCTCTCTCTCTCTCTCTCTCCCTCTCTATCTATCCATCTCTCTCTCTCTCTCTCTCTATCTATCTATCTATCTATCTCTCTATCTCTCTCTCTCTCACTCTCTCTCTATCTATCTATCTATCTATCTATCTATCTATCTATCTATCTATCTATCTATCTATCTATCTATCTATCTATCTATCTATCTATCTATCTATC
>NW_019433870.1:0-470 GCF_002814215.2 Seriola lalandi dorsalis
TGAAGGGAAACATCCCTCATTTTTAGGCCACTTGGGAGAGTGGCCTCACTCTTGTGGAATTCATTTCTCTTTCATGGGAGATCAAGGAGTTCATCAGTAAATGAGTCAACTTCTTTTCTACTGATTGGGTGCGTGTTAAATGTCAAAAGAAGGCTTGGGAAAGGGAAATGAATGCTGTGTTGGCCGTTAAAATATGGAGGACTGCTCTTTCCTGTATATATAGATGGGCAATGAAGAGCAGGCGCAGGTTAATTCCGTTTGAAAGTGATTGATGGTTTTCATTATTCAGAGGTCACGTTACATACGTTTTACCCCTCTGTGTCGCCAATTTGCCATGAATGCAAATCAAATGATGGTGGACTGTCCACCAATTTATCCATTCTGATCCATAATGCTTTCTTTTTCTCTGGGGTCTAGCAGAGGACTCTCCCTACTGATAGGATGCTCAGTGGACTCATCAATTCTCCCTG
>NW_019433871.1:0-493 GCF_002814215.2 Seriola lalandi dorsalis
GTGTGTGTGTGTGTGTGTGTGTGCCTTGTGATGTAGTGTGTGTTTGTGTACCTTGTGATGTAGTGTGTGTGTGTGTGTACCTTGTGATGTAGTGTGTGTGTACCTTGTGATGTAGTGTGTGTGTACCTTGTGATGTAGTGTGTGTGTGTACCTTGTGATGTAGTGTGTGTGTGCGCGCCTTGTGATGTAATGTGTGTGTGTGTACCTTGTGATGTAGTGTGTGTGTGTGTACCTTGTGATGTAGTGTGTGTGTGTGCCTTGTGATGTAGTGTGTGTGTGTGTACCTTGTGATGTAGTGTGTGTGTACCTTGTGATGTAGTGTGTGTGTGTGCGCCTTGTGATGTAGTGTGTGTGTGTGTGCGCCTTGTGATGTAGTGTGTGTGTACCTTGTGATGTAGTGTGTGTGTACCTTGTGATGTAGTGTGTGTGTGTGTACCTTGTGATGTAGTGTGTGTGTGTGTGTGTACCTTGTGCTGTAGTGTGTGTGTGTGTG
>NW_019433872.1:0-719 GCF_002814215.2 Seriola lalandi dorsalis
CCTGGTGGATTTACCAGGTTTCCCTCTTCACCTGGTACGATTGGACACCACCTAGGATCCCTTGAGTTATGTGCCCATAAGCTTTTTTCCACATTCAGCCCCTGCAGCATTCAACAGTGAAGAACTGGTGTCCAGTTCCACAAGCAGCGCGAAAGCCGTGAGCTTAGCTTCCAACATATCCAATGGAGATAGGCAGGCTGTCACTGTGACTGTGATTGTGACTTAAGTTTGAGAAAGATGGCACAAAGTTGTTTCTACTGAATGCTGTTGTATTACATGACCTTTGCTCTGGTGCAATGATTTAGGTGACCTCTTTCAGCAGAAAAGAAAGAAACTCTCCCCGTCGGGGAATCAAACCCCGGTCTTCCGCGTGACAGGCGGAGATACTGTCCACTATACTAACGAGGACTGTCGCAACCCCTATGTCTGCCATGTCGAGCGACTCCGGGTGGATTTACCGGGTTACCCTCTTCACCTGATGCCATTTGGACACCACCTAGGATTACTTGAGTTATATGCCAATAAGCTTTTTCCACATTCACCACCTGCAGCATTCAACAGTGAACAGCTGGTGTCCAGTTCCACAAGCAGCGTGGAAACCATGAGCTTAGCTTCCAACATATCCAATGGAGATAGGCAGGCTGTCACTGTGACTGTGACTTAAGTTTAAGGCATGAGCTTAGCTTGAGCTCACGTGTGACAGGTTAAGCAATGATAGA
>NW_019433873.1:0-480 GCF_002814215.2 Seriola lalandi dorsalis
TTATGCCTTGCTATACTATGACTTTTTATGCCTTACCATACTATGACTTTTTATACCTTACTATACTGTGACGTTTTTATGACTTTTTATGCCTTGCTATACTATGACTTTTTATACCTTACTATACTGTGACGTTTTTATGACTTTTTATGCCTTGCTATACTATGACTTTTTATGCCTTACTATACTATGACGTGTTTATGACTTACTATACTAGGACGTTTTTATGACTTTTTATGCCTTACTATACTATGTCGTTTTTATGACTTTTTATGCCTTACTATACTTTGACTTTTTATTACTTTTTATGCCTCACTATACTATGACTTTTTATGCCTTACTATACTATGTCGTTTTTATGACTTTTTATGCCTTACCTTACTATGACTTATTATCCCTTACTATACTATGAGTTTTTATGCCTTACTATACTATGTCATTTTTATGACTTTTTATGCCTTACTATACTATGACGTTTTT
>NW_019433873.1:500-1126 GCF_002814215.2 Seriola lalandi dorsalis
ACTATGACTTTTTATACCTTACTATACTGTGACGTTTTTATGACTTTTTATGCCTTGCTATACTATGACTTTTTATGCCTTACTATACTATGACTTTTTATACCTTACTATACTGTGACGTTTTTATGACTTTTTATGCCTTGCTATACTATGACTTTTTATGCCTTACTATACTATGACGTGTTTATGACTTACTATACTAGGACGTTTTTATGACGTGTTTATGACTTACTATACTAGGACGTTTTTATGACTTTTTATGCCTTACTATACTGTGACGTTTTTATGACTTTTTATGCCTTGCTATACTATGACTTATTATCCCTTACTATACTATGAGTTTTTATGCCTTACTATACTATGTCATTTTTATGACTTTTTATGCCTTACTATACTATGACGTTTTTATGACTTTTTACGCCTTACCATACTATGTCATTTTTATGACTTTTTATGCCTCACTATACTATGACTTTTTATGCCTTACTATACAATGTTGTTTTTATGACTTTTTATGCCTTGCTCTACTATGACTTATTATACCTTACTATACTATGAGTTTTTATGCCTTACTATACTATGACTTTTTATGCCTTACTATACTGTGACGTTTTTATGACTTTTTA
>NW_019433875.1:0-544 GCF_002814215.2 Seriola lalandi dorsalis
ATGTCAACTTTGTAACATTTTAATACAAAAGTGTCTTTACATTGTGATCTGTGCTGTCCCCAAAAGTGCAGCCAGGTGCAGAGTAACAGGTTGTTGAAGCAGGAGCAGCAGCGTCCTCTGCTGATTGCAAAGAGATGCGAAAAAGCTTACAGCACCTGGTATTCCCAGGCGGTCTCCCATCCAAGTACTAACCAGGCCCGACCCTGTTTGGCTTCCGAGATCGGGCGTGTTCAGAGTGGTATGGCCGTAAGCGAGAGGGAGCGCGACAAATACCCTCTTTAAACATGATGATCATGTCCTTCATGCACGAAGCTAGGTGTTTATGTCTAGCGCAGGAGCCTTTGCTTTTCAGCGTTTGCTTGTTGCTTTGGCTCTCAACATGTCAACTTTGTAACATTTTAATACAAAAGTGTCTTTACATTGTGATCTGTGCTGTCCCCAAAAGTGCAGCCAGGTGCAGAGTAACAGGTTGTTGAAGCAGGAGCAGCAGCGTCCTCTGCTGATTGCAAAGAGATGCGAAAAAGCTTACAGCACCTGGTATTCC
>NW_019433877.1:0-450 GCF_002814215.2 Seriola lalandi dorsalis
AACAATGAGCTATTACTCCAGTAAATCAGATAATGCTATCCTGAAATAGCATCTTAAATATAGAGACCAGATTTGACCTCTGACCCAGCTCTGAAAATTGCCTAAAATTGACCACATCAAATTTCTGGTTTATAATAAGAGGTGTGTGATAGGATGGCAAGACAACAATTGTTGGAAAGAAGAGAATCTAAGCTTTACAATGAGGTATTACTCCAGTAAATCAGATAATGCAATCCTGAAATAGCAGCTTTAATATAGAGACCAGATTTAACCTCTGACCCAGCTCTGAAAGCTGCCTAAAATTGACCACATTAAATTTCTGGTTTATAATAAGAGGTTTGTGATAGGATGGAAAGTCAACACTTTTTGGAAAGAACAGAATCTAAGCTTCACAATGAGGTATTACTCCAGTAAATAAAAGTTATTCTTCCTGCACTAAGTGTTGCAGGG
>NW_019433878.1:0-302 GCF_002814215.2 Seriola lalandi dorsalis
ATTTAGTCGTCTTACAAACTACTGCGGAAGTCCTGAGAGGCAAATGAGAACTTAAGAACAGATGAAAAAAAAAAGGTTTTCAAAGATAATCTTTCTAAAATTAATTAATTCTTTTTTCATCTGTCAAAACAGGTGAAAGAAAAAGTTTAGGAAGTGAAAAAAAAATCTTCTGTCAGAATCTTGGCAGAACAAATTTGAGGTTTTTGACAGTTCAACTATTGATACTTACAACTGACAATTGGTCAAACCTTTTCATGTCATAGATCCTCAAATTGATATGAACCAAGTCGTGGACCACATTT
>NW_019433879.1:0-456 GCF_002814215.2 Seriola lalandi dorsalis
ATTACTGGGGAGGAGAGCAACGCGACTAGAAGTGACAGCGAGAGAGGGCTAGTAGCTTCTCCTCTTCTCTGTCTCAGCGGAGACCGTCACAACTTCATTCACTCATTTAACAAAACAAAAAAAAAGCAACGAAGGAAGCAGTAAATGGACTTACATATTTAAGACCTAACTAAATGTAATTTAAGACCTAACATGCGGCTAATGTAAAGCTAGCAGAGCTTGGAGAGCTGGTTATCTGGTTGCTAGGCGCATGCACGCACACAGGTCAGGAGCTGCCGTTGCCATGGCAATGTGAAAATCTGCCCAGAATTTGGCTTCTACATGGCTTCAAACAACTGCAAATTATGAGAAAACCGTTACTTCTTTTCAAAAACTGAAAAGACCGTGCCAGACACTGAAGCCAGAAGTTTCTACAGTCTCTATTTTATTCAGATATTCCTTAAAATGAGTGAGTAA
>NW_019433880.1:0-304 GCF_002814215.2 Seriola lalandi dorsalis
TAAACATCAGAGATACCAGATCAGAGCCATGAGAAAACATTTTACCATCCACTGATTAATCACATTTACTCTTGGTGCTTTATTTTCACATTTTATGATTGAAACTCTTTACACTTTAAGTTATTTACAGAGATTAAGTTCATGATGTGTCATTAGTTCACACTGCTGACAAACATCTTTGACATATTACAATGGTAAACTCTTCAAATTATAATTAGGGTGTTGCACACGCTGTCAACAATGGACTTTTATTCTGAAAAGGTTTCACATTTAGTGAACTACATTCTGCTTTGATGAGTGACCC
>NW_019433882.1:0-620 GCF_002814215.2 Seriola lalandi dorsalis
ATGACTTTTTTTATGACTTTTTATGCCATACTATACTATGACTTTTTTTATGACTTTTTATGCCTTACTATACTATGACTTTTTTTATGGCTTACTATACTATGACTTTTTTCATGACTTTTTATGGCTTACTATACTATGACTTTTTTCATGACTTTTTATGTCTTACTATACTATGACTTTTAATGCCTTACTATACTATGACTTTTTTTATGGCTTACTATACTATGACTTTTTTCATGACTTTTTATGTCTTACTATACTATGACTTTTTTTATGGCTTACTATACTATGACTTTTTTCATGACTTTTTATGTCTTACTATACTATGACTTTTTATGCCATGCTATACTATGACGTTTTTATGACTTTTTAAGCCTTACTATACTATGACTTTTTTATGACTTTTTATGCTATACTATACTATGACTATTTATGCCTTACTATACTATGACGTTTTTATCACTTTTTATGCCTTACTATACTATGTCGTTTTTATGATTTACTATAATATAACTTTTTATGCCTTACTATACTATGTCGTTTTTATGACTTTTTATGCCTTACTATACTATGTCGTTTTTATGACTTTTTATGCCTTACTATAATATGACGTTTTT
>NW_019433883.1:0-459 GCF_002814215.2 Seriola lalandi dorsalis
TCTCATGCCAGACCATACTTCGATGATCTCATGACCTTTTATGCCTTAATATACTATGGTGTATTTTTGACATTTCATGCCATAATATATTATGACGTTTTTTGACATTTTTATGCCTCATTATATTATTTCGGATCATGCCTGACCCTACTATAACATTTTTATGAACTTTCATGCCTTAATATACCATGATGTATTTTTGACATTTTATGCCATACTATACTATGTCGTTTTTCGTCATTTTTCTGCCATACTATACTAAGATCTATTTTGGCATTTTTATGGCTAATTATATTATTTCATCTCATGCCAGAACATACTGCGATGATCTTATGACCTTTTATGCCTTAATATACTATGGTGTATTTTTGACATTTTCTGCCATACTATACTATGTCGTTTTTTGACATTTCATGCCATAATATATTATGACGTTTTTTGACATTTTTATGCCATACT
>NW_019433884.1:0-322 GCF_002814215.2 Seriola lalandi dorsalis
AGGAAAAGGCTTTTGACCGGGTTGAGCACCGTTACCTCTGGAAGGTTTTACAGAGGTTCGGCCTCAGCCCTGGATTCATTGCCAAGATTAAGGTTTTGTACGAGGACGTTGAGAGTGTACTGAAAATGAATGGTGGTTTGTGTAAACCTTTTAAAGTGACTCGGGGGATCAGACAAGGCTGCTCGATGTCTGGGATGTTATATGCACTTTCTATTGAGCCAATGTTGCACAATATTCGTTCTTTTATCGATGGTCTAGTTTTACCTGATTGTGATACACGTTTTAATTTATCTGCATACGCAGATGACATTATTGTTATTAT
>NW_019433886.1:0-553 GCF_002814215.2 Seriola lalandi dorsalis
ATGGTGTGGCACCTCAGCATATGAGAGATGACCCTTCGGAAGGGAGCGACTCAGAAGGCTGGGGCTAACATATGTTACTCAGCTTGACGAGCCGAGTCCGTAGACACCCAATTTGTGGACTTTTGATAAAATTTTTCGTCGCAGCAAGCGGGCCTCGGACACGTTTAACGAGGCATCCCTTCCGACCTGAGCGACTTCGAAGCCTGGGGCTGACATATGTTACTCAGCGTGACGAGGCGAGTACGTAGATACCAAATTTGTGGACTTTCGAGAAAATTTTTCGGAAATTATTAAAACACAGAATTTAACTGTGTCTCCCGCCAGCATATGAGAGACCTCCCATGGCGGCCATTCGGAAGGGAGCGACTCAGAAGGCTAGGGCTGACATATGTTACTCAGCGTGACGAGCCGAGTCCGTAGACACCAAACTTGTGGACTTTGGACAAACTTTTCCGTTGCGACATTCACACTAGTCTTAATGGTGTGGCACCTCAGCATATGAGAGATGACCCTTCGGAAGGGAGCGACTCAGAAGGCTGGGGCTGACATATGT
>NW_019433887.1:0-507 GCF_002814215.2 Seriola lalandi dorsalis
GGAAGAGGAGAGGAAGAGGAGGAGAGGAGGAGGAGACAAAGAAAAGAGGAGAGGAAGAGGAGAGGAAGAGGAGAGGAAGAGGAGGAGAGGAGGAGAGGAGGAGAGGAGGAGGAGAGAAAAGAGGAGAGGAAGAGGAGGAGAGGAGGAGGAGACAAAGAAAAGAGGAGAGGAAGAGGAGAGGAAGAGGAGAGGAAGAGGAGAGGAGAGGAGGAGAGGAGGAGGAGGAGAGGAGGAGGAGACAAAGAAAAGAGGAGAGGAAGAGGAGAGGAAGAGGAGACAAAGAAAAGAGGAGAGGAAGAGGAGAGGAAGAGGAGGAGACAAAAAAAGAGGAGAGGAAGAGGAGAGGAAGAGGAGGAGAGGAAGAGGAGAGGAGGAGAGGAAGAGGAGAGGAAGAGGAGAGGAAGAGGAGAGGAAGAGGAGAGGAAGAGGAGAGGAAGAGGAGAGGAAGAGGAGAGGAAGAGGAGGAGAGGAAGAGGAGGAGAGGAGGAGTTGTTGAAATGTTCATTC
>NW_019433889.1:0-606 GCF_002814215.2 Seriola lalandi dorsalis
TTTGAGGTCAGAGCTGCAGCTCAGCTAAAGTTCACATCACTCCTAAGTTCCCTCTCCTGTACTTTTTACAGTTTACAGTCCCTGTTGTCCTCATGTCTCCGTTCACCACATCATCCACATTTAGCAGTGCTCCTCAGTTTTATGCAAATTGCAACATAGATTAGGAAGATGAACCATTTTCTCATGGATGTTTTTCCTTTTTGGTACAAAAACATGAATTTGGGTTACCTCTAGATTTTGGAGGTTGCCTAGCAACACAACTTTAATTATGGTCTACCTGTCTGTTGGGACTCAGTCATTCAATAGACCAAATGTTTCTTTGCTCCACTGGACAAAGGAATTCACACCCCACAGTTCCTCACGGTTCACACCTGGGGAGGACCCTTCCCCCCCATGGACCCCACTGGCCAGCCAGTGTGGGCCAGCGTGTGACATGTGACCCCCTAAGGTGTCACAAACAAAACCAGTCTTCTAGACCCCTTCTCGCTCTCTTCCCTTCTTGGCTTGCTCTGGAGAGCAGCTCCAGCCCTCTCCTCTCGGTTCTTCAAAGGGCAACAAGGCCCCAGCCCAGGTCAGCTCTGCTACCTGAGAAACCAGCTCTCCCTC
>NW_019433891.1:0-434 GCF_002814215.2 Seriola lalandi dorsalis
CTTTCCGGCTCCAGTTCATACAGAGGCTGCTGACTGGACCTACAGACCTGGTGTGGAGGCCCACAGCTCGCTGTGTGGACCACACATGGACCATGCTGCTGCTCTCTCCTCTGCTGTCGGGGTCTCTTCACTGAGGCTCATCAGTAACTTGCTGAGAGTCTGAGTTGAATTTTGACTTGTTAAAGAGAATTGAAAAGTCAAAAAAAATCTCTCTCACACTCTCTCTCTCGCTCTCTCTCTCTCTCTCTCTCTCTCACCCACCCTGGGTCTGGGTCTCTTCCAGGTCTCTTCCTCTAAAGGAAGTCTTTTCTCACCACTGTCACCAGCTGCTGCTCTTGGTGTGAATTGTTGGGTCTCTGTAAATAATATTAGAAAGAGAAGGTCTAGACCTGCTCTATTTGAAAAGTACCTTGAGATAACTTCTGTTGTCAATG
>NW_019433892.1:0-443 GCF_002814215.2 Seriola lalandi dorsalis
CCCTAACCCTAACCCTAACCCTAACCCTAACCCTAACCCTAACCCTAACCCTAACCCTAACCCTAACCAACCCTAACCCTAACCCTAACCCTAACTAACCCTAACCCTAACCCTAACCCTAACCCTAACCCTAACCCTAACCCTAACCCTAACCCTAACCCTAACCCTAACGACTATGGTAGGGGGTACGATAGGTGGCAAAACTCTGTTAACCTAACCCTAACCCTAACCCTGACTCCCAGCATATCTCTGGGCACTTACCTTGCATCCTTAGGCACCGGGTACACCACACACCTGGTATACTGCCATTTGACCTATAGAAAAAATGTCAACATACCAAAAAATGTCTCTTGGAAATGGGTACCTATCGACTCCAAATGGTCTGAAACATGCTCCTAAATGGTTTCTACAAGGTAGATTTTGGCTTCAACACTTAGTCAATT
>NW_019433893.1:0-382 GCF_002814215.2 Seriola lalandi dorsalis
GCATAAAAAGTCATAAAATTGTCATGGTATGATAAGGCATTAAACAAATAGTACAGTAAGGCATAAAAATGTATAAAAACTGCATAGTGTAAAAAGGCAGAAAAACGACATAGTATAGTATGGCATAAAAAGTCAAAAAAATGTCATAGTATAAAAAGGCATAAAAAGTCATAAAATTGTCATAGTATGATGGTAAGGCATAGAAACAAATAGTATAGTAAGGCATAAAAATGCATAAAACAGCATATTGTAAAAAGGCAGAAAAACGACATAGTATAGTATGGCATAAAAAGTCAAAAAAATGTCATAGTATAAAAAGGCATAAAAAGTCATAAAATTGTCATAGTATGGTAAGGCATGAAAACAAATAGTATAATAAGGC
>NW_019433895.1:0-602 GCF_002814215.2 Seriola lalandi dorsalis
TTTTTGCCATTTTTATACCTTATTATACTATGATGTTTTTTTGAAACTTTATGCCATACAATACTATGACGCTTTTTGACATTTTTATGCTCTACTATAATATGTATTTTTTTGGCATTTTTATGCCTTACTATACTGTGACTTTTTGTGCCTGACTATACTATGACATTTTTTTGTCATTTTTATGCCTTAGTATACTATGACATTTTTTGCAATTTTATGCCATACTATACTATGACGTTTTTTGCCATTTTTATGCCTTACTATACTGTGACGTTTTGTGCCTGACTATACTATGATGTTCTTTGCCATTTTTATGCCTTATTATACTATGACGTTTTTTGAAATTTTATGCCATACTATACTATGACGTTTTTTGCCATTTTTATACCTTATTATACTATGATGTTTTTTTGAAACTTTATGCCATACAATACTATGACGCTTTTTGACATTTTTATGCCTTACTATACTGTGACTTTTTGTACCTGACTATACTATGACGTTTTTTGCCATTTTTATGCTCTACTAGAATATGACTTTTTTTTGGCATTTTTATGCCTTGCTATACTTTGACGTTTTGTGCCTGACTATACTATGAC
>NW_019433896.1:0-605 GCF_002814215.2 Seriola lalandi dorsalis
AACTTTATGACATGTAAACATGAAATCCATCATATTCTTCATGAATGCTACTCAAATAGACAGGAAAATCTATCCTGAAGTGTTCTGTATGGACAGGACAATGAGTGACAAAAACTCAGTTCTCAGACACAGAGAAAGCTTCTGACGACGACTTAGAGCAGATCCTGACGCTTAAAAGCGCTTTTCAACAGTATCGCATTCTAAGGTGTAGCTGATAACTTCATGACATGTAAACATGAAATCCATCATATTCTTCATGAATGCTACTCAAATAGACAGGAAAGCTTATCCTGAAGTGTTCTGTGTAGAAATTCCACTAAATGTGAATGCTCAGATTTTGATACACACAGACAGCTTTAACGAGGGAAAGAGCCGATTTAGACGCTGGAAACGTGGAAACAGCGACAGAGACAAAAACTCAGTTCTCAGACACAGAGAAAGCTTCTGACGAGGACTTAGAGCAGATCCTGACGCTTAAAAGCGCTTTTCAACAGTATCGCATTCTAAGGTGTAGCTGATAACTTTATGACATGTAAACATGAAATCCATCATATTCTTCATGAATGCTACTCAAATAGACAGGAAAACTTATCCTGAAGTGTTCT
>NW_019433897.1:0-648 GCF_002814215.2 Seriola lalandi dorsalis
TAGTATAGTAAGGCAAAAAGTCATAAAAAAGTCATAGTATAGCATGGCAAAAAAAGTCATAGTATAGCATGGCATAAAAAGTCATAGTATAGTAAGGCATAAAAAGTCATAAAAAAGTCATAGTATAGTAAGGCATAAAAAGTCATAAAAAAGTCATAGTATAGTAAGGCATAAAAAGTCATAAAAAAGTCATAGTATAGTAAGGCATAAAAAGTCATAGTATAGCAAGGCAAAAAAAGTCATAGTATAGCATGGCAAACAAAGGCAAAAAAAAGTCATAGTATAATAAGGCATAAAAAGTCATAGTATAGCAAGGTAAAAAAAGTCATAAAAAAGTCATAGTATAGCATGGCATAAAAAGTCATAAAAAAGTCATAGTATAGCATGGCAAAAAAAGTCATAAAAAAAGTCATATTATAGTAAGGCATAAAAAGTCATAAAAAAGTCATAGTATAGCATGGCATAAAAAGTCATAAAAAAGTCATAGTATAGTAAGGCAAAAAAAAGTCATAGTATAATAAGGCATAAAAAGTCATAAAAAAGTCATAGTATAGTAAGGCAAAAAAAGTCATAAAAAAGTCATATTATAGTAAGGCAAAAAAAGTCATAAAAAAGTCATATTATAGTAAGGCAAAAAAAGTCATAAAA
>NW_019433898.1:0-607 GCF_002814215.2 Seriola lalandi dorsalis
AAAGTCATAAAAACGTCATCGTATAGTGAGGCATAAAAAGTCATAAAAACGTCATAGTATAGTAAGGCATAGTCATAGTATTGTAAGGCATAAAAAGTCATAAAAACGTCATCGTATAGTGAGGCATAAAAAGTCATAAAAACGTCATAGTATAGTAAGGCATAGTCATAGTATTGTAAGGCATAAAAAGTCATAAAAACGACATAGTATAGTAAGGCATAGTCATAGTATTGTAAGGCATAAAAAGTCATAAAAACGACATAGTATAGTAAGGCATAAAAACGTCATAGTATAGTAAGGCATAAAAAGTCATATTATAGTGAAGCATAAAAAGTCATAGTATAGTAAGGCATAAAAAGTCATAAAAACGACATAGTATAGTAGGGCATAAAAACGTCATAGTATAGTAAAGTCATAAAAACGTCATAGTATAGTAAGGCATAAAAAGTCATCAAAACGACATAGTATAGTAAGGCATAAAAACGTCATAGTATAGTAAGGCATAAAAATTCATAAAAACGTCATAGTATAGTAAGGCATAAAAACGTCATAGTATAGTAAGGCATAAAAAGTCATAGTATAGTAAGGCATAAAAAGTCATAGTAAA
>NW_019433899.1:0-517 GCF_002814215.2 Seriola lalandi dorsalis
AAGACTAGTGTGAATGTCACAACGGAAAAGGTTGTCCAAAGTCCACAAGTTTGGTGTCTACGGACTCGGCTCGTCACGCTGAGTAACATATGTCAGCCCCAGCCTTCTGAGTCGCTCCCTTCCGAAGAGTCATCTCTCATATGCTGAGGTGCCACACCATTAAGACTAGTGTGAATGTCACAACGGAAAAGGTTGTCCAAAGTCCACAAGTTTGGTATCTACGGACTCGGCTCGTCACGCTGAGTAACTTATGTCAGCCCCAGCCTTCTGAGTCGCTCCCTTCCGAACGGTCATCTCTCATATGCTGAGGTGTCACACCAATAAGACTAGTGTGAATGTCACAACGGAAAAGTTTGTCCAAAGTCCACAAGTTTTGTGTCTACGGACTCGGCTCGTCACGCTGAGTAACATATGTCAGCCCCAGCCTTCTGAGTCGCTCCCTTCCGAAGGGCCGCCATGGGCGGTCTCTCATATGCTGCCGGGAGACACGGTTAAATTCTGTGTTTTAATAATTTCC
>NW_019433901.1:0-592 GCF_002814215.2 Seriola lalandi dorsalis
AATTTCAAAAAACGTCATAGTATAGTATGGCATAAAAATGGCAAAAAACGTCATAGTATAATAAGGCATAAAAATGGCAAAAAACGTCATAGTATAGTATGGCATAAAATTTCAAAAAACGTCATAGCATAATAAGGCATAAAAATGGCAAAAAACGTCATAGTATAGTCAGGCACAAAACGTCACAGTATAGTAAGGCATAAAAATGCCAAAAAAATACATGTTATAGTAGAGCATAAAAATGGCAAAAAACGTCATAGTATAGTATGGCATAAAACGTAAAAGTATAGTAAGGCATAAAATTTCAAAAAACGTCATAGCATAATAAGGCATAAAAATGGCAAAAAATGTCATAGTATAGTCAGACACAAAACGTCACAGTATAGTAAGGCATAAAAATGCCAAAAAAATACATATTATAGTAGAGCATAAAAATGGCAAAAAACGTCATAGTATAGTATGGCATGAAATTTCAAAAAACGTCATAGCATAATAAGGCATAAAAATGGCACAAAACGTCACAGTATAGTAAGGCATAAAAATGCCAAAAAAATACATATTATAGTAGAGCATAAAAATGGCAAAAAACGTC
>NW_019433902.1:0-528 GCF_002814215.2 Seriola lalandi dorsalis
AAGGCTGGGGCTGAAATATGTTACTCAGCGTGACGAGCCGAGTCCGTAGACACCAAACTTGTGGACTTTGGACAAACTTTTCCGTTGTGACATTCACACTAGTCTTAATGGTGTGGCACCTCAGCATATGAGAGATGACCCTTCGGAAGGGAGCGACTCAGAAGGCTGGGGCTGACATATGTTACTCAGCGTGACGAGCCGAGTCCGTAGATACCCAATTTGTGGACTTTTGACAAAATTTTTCGTCCCAGCAAGCGGGCCTCGGAGACGTTTAACGATGCATCCCTTCCGAAGGGAGCGACTTAGAAGCCTGGGGCTGACATATGTTACTCAGCGTGACGTGACGATTCCGTAGATACCAAATATGTGGACTTTTGAGAAAATTTTTTGGAAATTATTAAAACACAGCATTTAACCGTGTCTCCCGGCAGCGTATGAGAGACCGCCCATGGCGGCCCTTCGGAACGGAGCGACTCAGAAGGCTGGGGCTGACATATGTTACTCAGCGTGACGAGCCGAGTCCGTAGA
>NW_019433903.1:0-525 GCF_002814215.2 Seriola lalandi dorsalis
CTCAGACAGCTTTAACGAGGGAAAGAGCCGATTCAGACGCTGGAAAAGTGGAAACAGCGCTTTACAACAGTATCGCATTCTCAGGTGTAGCTGATAACTTTATGACATGTAAACATGAAATCCATCATATTCTTCATGAATGCTACTCAAATAGACAGGAAAACCTATCCTGAAGTGTTCTGTATAGACAGGACAATGAGTGACAAAAACTCAGTTCTCAAGACACAGAGAACGCTTCTGACGAGGACTTAGAGCAGATCCTGACGCTTAACAGAGCGTTACAACAGTATCGAATTCTCATGTGCAGCTGATAACTTTATTAAATGTTAACATGAAATCCATCATATTCTTCATGATTGCTACTCAAATAGACAGGAAAACTTATCCTGAAGTGTTCTGTGTAGAGATCCCACTTAATGTGAACGCTCAGATTTTTGATACACTCAGACAGCTTTAACGAGGGAAAGAGCCGATTCAGACGCTGGAAAAGTGGAAACAGCGCTTTACAACAGTATCGCATTCTCA
>NW_019433905.1:0-574 GCF_002814215.2 Seriola lalandi dorsalis
TGTGACGTTTTGTGCCTGACTATACTATGACGTTTTTTGCCATTTTTATGCCTTATTATACTATGACGTTTTTTTGGCATTTTTATGCCTTAGTATACTATGACATTTTTTGAAATTTTATGCCATACTATACTATGACGTTTTTCGCCATTTTTATGCTCTACTATAATATGTATTTTTTTGGCATTTTTATGCCTTACTATACTGTAACGTTTTGTGCCTGACTATACTATGACGTTTTTGCCATTTTTATGCTCTACTAGAATATGACTTTTTTGGCATTTTTATTCCTTACTATACTGTGACGTTTTGTGCCTGACTATACTATGACGTTTTTTGCCATTTTTATGACTTATTATTCTATGATGTTTTTTTGAAATTTTATGCCATACAATACTATGACGTTTTTTGACATTTCTATGCTCTACTATAATATGACTTTTTTTGGCATTTTTTTGCCTTACTATACTGTGACGTTTTGTGCCTGACTATACTATGACGTTTTTTGCCATTTTTATGCCTTATTATACTATGACGTTTTTTGATATTTTATGCCTTACTATACTATGACGTT
>NW_019433906.1:0-517 GCF_002814215.2 Seriola lalandi dorsalis
CCACCACCATCCATCACCATCCATCCATTACCACCCAGCATCCACCACCCACCACCATCCATCACCATCCATCCATCACCATCCATCCATCACCATCCACCATCCATCACCACCCACCACCATCCATCACCATCCACCATCATCCACCACCATCCACCATCCATCCATCACCATCCACCATCCATCACCACCCACCACCATCCATCACCATCCAGCATCCACCACCACCCAGCATCCACCACCACCCAGCATCCACCACCATCCACCACCACCCAGCATCCACCACCACCCACCATCCACCACCACCCACCATCCACCACCACCCACCATCCACCACCACCCACCATCCATCACCATCCATCACCACCTACCATCCACCATCATCGACTATCCATCACCATCCATCACCACCTACCATCCATCACCACCCACCATCCATCACCATCCATCACCACCCACCATCCACCACCACCCACCATCCATCACCACCCACCATCCATCACCATCCATCACCACC
>NW_019433907.1:0-591 GCF_002814215.2 Seriola lalandi dorsalis
AGTTATCAGCTGCACCTGAGAATGCGATACTGTTGTAACGCTCTGTTAAGCGTCAGGAACTGCTCTAAGTCCTCGTCAGAAGCGTTCTCTGTGTCTGAGAACTGAGTTTTTGTCACTCATTGTCCTGTCTATACAGAACACTTCAGGATAACTTTTCCTGTGTATCTGAGTAGCATTCATGAAGAATATGATGGATTTAATTTTTACATGTCATAAAGTTAACAGCTACACCTGAGAATGCGATACTGTTGTAAAGCGCTTTTTCCACGTTTCCAGCGTCTAAAGGGACTCTTTCCCTCCTTAACGCTGTCTGTGTGTATCCAAAATCTGAGCGTTCACATTAAGTGGGATCTCTACACAGTACACTTCAGGATAAGTTTTCCTGTGTATTTGAGTAGCATTCATGAAGAATATGATGGATTTCATGTTTACATGTCATAAAGTTATCAGCTGCACCTTAGAATGCGATACTGTTGTAAAGCTCTGATATGCGTCAGGATCTGCTCTAAGTCCTCGTCAGAAGCGTTCTCTGTGTCTGAGAACTGAGTTTTTGTCACTCATTGTCCTGTCTATACCGAACACTTCAGGATA
>NW_019433908.1:0-633 GCF_002814215.2 Seriola lalandi dorsalis
TATGCCTTACTATACTGTGACGTTTTGTGCCTGACTATACTATGACGTTTTTTGCCATTTTTATGCCTTATTATACTATGACGTTTTTTGAAATTTTATGCCATACTATACTATGACGTTTTTTGCCATTTTTATGCCTTATTATAGTATGAAGTTTTTTGAAATTTTATGCCATACTATACTATGACGTTTTTTGCCATTTTTATGCTCTACTAGAATATGACTTTTTTAAAAATTTTTTGGCCTTACTATACTGTGACGTTTTGTGCCTGACTATACTATGACGTTTTTTTGTCATTTTTATGCCTTATTATACTATGATGTTTTTTTGAAATTTTATGCCTTACAATACTATGAAGTTTTATGATATTTCACAGAGTAGTATACTGATATTTTATATACCTTGCTATACAATGAGTTAGTGATCCAGCAGCATGGTGGTACGATGGTTAGGACTATAGCATCACACTGAGAAGGGCAAGGGTTCAAACCCTGTTTTTAGGCTTTTATATGCTGTGACATTTTTGCGCCATCCTAAACTATGACGTTTTTTGACATTTTTATGCCTTACTATACAATGATGTTTTCATGACTTTTATGATATATCATGGATTAGTATGCTAAGATATTCTT
>NW_019433925.1:0-418 GCF_002814215.2 Seriola lalandi dorsalis
TCTACACCTCCTCCTCTACACCTCCTCCTCTACACCTCCTCCTCTTCTACACCTCCTCTTCTACACCTCCTCCTCTACACCTCCTCCTCTTCTACACCTCCTCCTCTACACCTCCTCCTCTACACCTCCTCTTCTACACCTCCTCCTCCTCTACACCTCCTCCTCTACACCTCCTCCTCTTCTACACCTCATCCTCTTCTACACCTCCTCCTCCTCTTCACCTCCTCCTCTACACCTCCTCCTCTTCTACACCTCATCCTCTTCTACACCTCCTCCTCTACACCTCCTCTTCCTCTTCACCTCCTCCTCCTCTACACCTCCTCTTCTACACCTCCTCCTCCTCTTCACCTCCTCCTCTACACCTCCTCCTCTACACCTCCTCCTCTTCTACACCTCCTCCTCTTCTACACCTCCTCCT
>NW_019433926.1:0-2959 GCF_002814215.2 Seriola lalandi dorsalis
TAGGGAATACTTGGTCCAAAACATCTGGATCCCCCAGACCCCCGTCTAGACTCAGAATTTGAGGTCTACTTTGAGGCAAAAGGAGACTTGAAACTATTATCCGTGAGAAAGTAGTGTATCTGCACATTGGTGAAATCTGTTCATCTCGGCATCCTTTTTGATGGTTTGCAAGTCGAGAATGATGATTTGTTATCTAAAGCGTGGCGTTTTTGGATTATTTTGTCTGATCTGCTCTGTTTTCATTTTGGATACATCATTGGAGCATATTTTCGTGCTATTACTCAGACTTTGTCAGTGCTTGCAGCTGGACATCAAAGCTTGGTTCCTGTAACAATCACAAACGTAAGATGCTGTTTTCTGTCTTTGCTAACAAGCTGACAAGGTCTGTGGTGGCAGCCGGAGAGAAACAAGCGACAGCAGACTATCGCATCAGCAAGAGGTACAAATAACCTACAATACTTTGTAACTTCTAACAGTTTGTTTATGGTATGTTGTTTATTATCAGTTATTTAATTCGTATTAGCAAGTTTAGAGGGTTAGTCCTAGTGCAAATTGAATTCCACACATTTGCAGCAAAAATTACTTACGTATGTAAATGATAGATACTTTTATAAATATGTCTTATTTCTAGTGCATGGCTGAAGGACTCAGCACACTCCATTGTTGGGAAGCTGGACCAGAGGATCTCTATGCTCACAGGTCTGAACGTGAAGCATCCATATGGCGAGTACCTCCAAGTGGTGAATTATGGGATTGGTGGCCATTATGAGCCTCACTTTGACCATGCTACAGTAAGTTGATTATTAGACCTGTTTAACAAATTGCAACACTTTTTATATTTCTGTAGACTTTGCATGTTGACTGTTGTTATATTTATAATGATTTACTGCTGCTTTCTATTGTCTGTTTGCATTTGCATGTAACCAGTCACCTTCAAGTCCCGTGTTCAAACTGAAAACTGGGAATCGAGTGGCAACCTTTATGATATACGTGAGTAAACTCTTACTCTGACCATCTTCTGACCCTGTATGACCCAGAGCGCAGCCAGAGGTTCTTGGGCAGGTTCTTGGTTCCTGTTGGCTGATCCAAAGCCTAAATTAAAAACAAAGATGTCAGGCTCTTGCCACAAAAGCTGCAAGACTTTGGAACAACCTGCCTAGATCTGACCTCGGTGCCTAAATTACACTTTTATAGATGTTCTGTCATGCGGCAAACATAAACCAAACTCTATTTTCTGACTGTCTCTGACCTTCATCATACAGTCTGCTTCTATAATTTTGCCTTTGAATTTCTTATTTGTTCTTTTTCGTATGATTATCATTAAGAAACCAATGTGAAAATCTGAGTAAAATTGGATAGTGATAACAAAAGGAATCTCTTTTTGTGAGACTTTGAAAACAGCGCAGCAGACTGATTGGTTTTTCATAACACGGGCACATAAACACAAGACACAACTCTGAAGGAATGTCCTTTTCCACAGCTCAGCTCTGTCGAGGCAGGTGGGTCCACAGCCTTCATCTACGCCAACTTCAGCGCTCCTGTCGTGGAGGTAAACACACTGTGCGGGTGTCTGAGATAAGCTAAAAGTAGCCTCTTTTGTCTTCATGTCATTTTTGCCTGGAGCTAGATTATTTTCACCTCTCTCACATTCTCTGGTGCAGCTGTCAAAATGCCAAAAGGTCAGATCATAGCAACATCAGCCATGAGATTTTTTTAACCACAATACTGCTGTTGTATAGTTGAGCGTCAGTGGAGGTCGGAGCTGTTTTTGGGCTGATAAATGAGCTGCCGTGGAAGGTTTAACAGGCCATCCCTGGGGTTTAACCTTTCACCTTTCTGACATCTCACTTCCTGGCTGTTTATACAGAAAATAACCGAAGCTGATAAACTGATCAAATGACTAATTAAATATTTAATTATGCTTGAAATTCAGGTGTGTCTGTTATTATAAGATTAAAGATAAATTAGTAATACACAGAAAAATAACCTTGACACCTCTCTGTAACTGCAAGAACACTCTCATTAACTGTTCTCTACCCACTTGTGACAGCATGTACATATGTGCCTGTCCATCTTTGTTACTCTGTTTTTGTAATCTATTTAACTATTAACAGGGCATTGCTGTAAAAGAGCATTCAAGCTCAGCCAACTTACCCTGTATAAACAAAGGTAAAGTAAATAATCATTTGATAACAGATTAGTGAGGATATTCTACTTTTCTGTTTTTTATATTAATCTGAATATCTTTGGATTTTTGACTGAAACAAAACAAGAGATTTGATGAAATCACCTTGGGCTTTAGGAAACTGCGATGGGCATTTTCACTGCTTTCTGATCTTGCATAGACCAAAAGATTCATTGATTAACCAGGAAAATAATTGTGAGATCAGTTGATAATGAAAATGGTTGTTGGTTGCAACTTTACTTTAGACCAAAACCCTGTTTTTTTCTTTTTCATATCACAGAAAGCCGCCATCTTCTGGTGGAATCTCCACAGAAATGGTCAAGGAGACGTAGACACCCTGCATGCTGGCTGCCCTGTGCTTATTGGGGACAAATGGGGTAAGACTCAGTGGATTCAGGGTATGATGTGATGATGCTGTCAACAGGAGCCAAGAAGTGATGTAAATATGGAAAAAAAAAAGCAAGTCACATGACTTTAGACTTTAGTTTTATTTTAAACATTGCATTAATATCGAGTTGTTTTCCAGTGTTGCTGTTACACAGGAGCAACTGTTCAATAGCGAAGCCACATCTGTGCTGCGTTATGCATTTAGAGATGTTACAGAGTGCAGTTCAGACATTGAGGGCTCATCTTGGAAGCTAAACATCTGCTGCCAGTTGGCTTAGGCCAGCAAACTCCCAATGCTGAAACATGTGCTAGGGACCCAGTTAAACTATCAGACAGACATTAATCATCACAAAGCAGCTGCAGAAGCATTTGGTGGCTGTGTTGTTT
>NW_019433927.1:0-2959 GCF_002814215.2 Seriola lalandi dorsalis
TTTAGCAATCATATATATATATATATATTATCAGAAATTAATGTTAAGGCTATACTTTGCCAGTGGTAGAAGAAGTATTCAGACCTTTGGTAAATCTGTCTGTAAATCTGTCTGTATGTTCCAGTGGCAAACAAATGGATCCATGAGTATGGCCAAGAGTTCCAACATCGCTGCAGCCTGAATCCTGAAGAGTGAGAGGGGTGGAGCATTAGCTGGGCCCCTTTGAGTACAAGAGCCAGCCTCTACAATTGAGAGGCACACTTAAAGGCGAAGAGAAGGAGGCAGCCAAAAAGTGAACACACAGGCAGGGAGGGTGAGAGCCACGAAGGGGCAGCCTGCATCTGTGATTGGAGCTCCAGGCCCCAGGGAGCCTGGAGCATACAGCGGACACTTCTGCAGTGGACATGGATAGCACACTGCCGAGAGGAGTGGAGCTGTTGGCAATCGGCCCCCAGAGGCCAAATGCTCTCTTGCTCCTACTGGCCAGATTCTGCAGATGGAGAGAGGCCTCTGCCTTCACACACTGTGCTGGTTTCAGTTAACTGCGCAAGGCTGTTTACCTCCTGCTTGCTTAAAATCGTATATGTTATGCAGCTCTTTTCCTATGCTGGGCCCACTCGAGGGTCTGTCATTACAGTCAACACAGCTGAACTTTGTTCAGACTCTCAACACTTTATTTTCTTTTATTAAAATCTGAAAATGCCAAATTTACAAAGATGGGCTACTCAGTATGCCAGGATGAATATGTATAAACTGATGCATAAGACATCTAGAATCTTCTGGGTTTGAACATTTGTTACTGTATGAGTGATACTTCTCTGAAATGTTAGCACCAGCAGATGCAGAACATGTAGTCTACAGGGTAGAAAAAAGTACTTTATGACTTATCTACAGAGATTTTGGTTAAAGTTCTTCTGTGTTCGGTCATCTCAGACCTCAGGACTCCAGTTCAGACTGGTGCTATGAGTCAAAGGAACCAGTCATTATGAGTGTGCCTGTTTATTCCCAGCTGACTGAACGATGTGGTCATCACTGCCTGTGGGAGACGCTCTCAATTTGATATGATGTAATAAACTGTTTAATGGAACAAGTGAACCAGATCTCTCAGCCTCTTTTTGAGCTTCAGAGGCTGGTCATTAATCATGTTCATCTGCACACCCAATGATTGTGAACCTGTCTGTTCCAAACTTCATGTCTGAACTCACACAACCAACACTGTCTGCATACCACTCAGATATTTCAGATGTCTAAGTAGGTCATAACCCAACTTAAAACATACAGACATACATTTATTCAAATTCACTGTATGAGCTTGAGGAAACAGCACGCATCTCAATGTGTGATTTTTTGGGACTTCCTGCTGCAGTGAAAGTGAGAAAGAGGAGCCTAAGAACCTAACATCTGCTAATAACTTCTCTCCAGCTCACCACAGTTCACACAAACAGACAGACATTCAACGCACACACACTAACACACAGACAATATAAGCACAGGCCATGTACTGGATACATGTTGCACATTCCAGGGTGTGCACTAAACAGCAGGACTTAATTATTTTCCCTGTGAACTGATGAATAGGAAGACCCAGCTATTCTGAAGCTCTGTCCAATCTGACTGCTGATACTAATATGAGATTAGTATCATTAAAAACACTGTTTAGCTACATTTTGACTCAAAACATAAAGTATCAGTCCACAAACTTGTTTGTTTACAGAAAGTACACAATATTAGACCTACACTGATAGAAAAACATAGTCAGACTTATATTTTCACAGGACCAAAAAAACCTCAAACCTCACTTTTCCCAGAGTTCCAAGGGCTTCATTCTGCACTCGTCCTGTGTGCCCTCTGTGGCCCTCAGTGTTACCACAACAAACAGGGCTGCAGAGGTACTTGTTGCTAAGCAAGAACATAGTCCAAACTACCTAAAGCATGCATGACAGGATCACAGGTCAACCTCGACATATTGTCACGTACATATAGTAATTCTGCACATTAAAAGAGGATTTTTTTTGGGAACCTTCCTAACTTGTCAAAGAAATTAGCTAACTAGGTGATAGCTTTTTTATAGAGACAGTGAGTGAGTGACTGACAGAAAAAATGCCTAGCAAAACAGAAAAGAAAGTAAAGCAGAAATAAGTTCAAGGAAGAAGGAAAATCAATACTTAGTCCTGTCACTGAGCAGCTTTCTCTCACTAATGGAAAGATCAGTGCTTCCCTCTGCTGGTGATGTTAAAGAAGGCTGCATATAGGCAAAGAATGAGCGTGGTGCTTTTATTGTAACAAATTAAAGTTTCACAACAGTTTGTTTTGTTTTTTATCAGTTTTATTTAATTGGGTGAGACTGGATTCATCTGAAAGCTGTGTGCTATATATTTTATTACACAATGTGGGCAAGCATAACACTGGAATTTTTAAAAGCATTATTTAATGGAATTGCATATATGCTTTATTGTTTTATGGGAGTTTTAACTGTTTTATTTTATTTCCTAATTACTCCCCTTGCCAACAAATGTGCCAATAATATGTACTTTAGAGTAAAAATAACAGCGTGTTTTGTAGTTATGGTTCAGAATTGAACTATACTGTATATGCTGTAGCTTATAGTTTAAATAAATAGGGGATAGTTGTAGTAATTGGTTATTTAA
This sequence comes from Seriola lalandi dorsalis, assembly GCF_002814215.2. Taxonomy (NCBI): domain Eukaryota; kingdom Metazoa; phylum Chordata; class Actinopteri; order Carangiformes; family Carangidae; genus Seriola; species Seriola lalandi. The sequence goes on from NW_019433927.1 coordinate 2,649, forward strand.
ACAACCATATTATTCATGAACTGATTAATTGCTACATAATATGAATGTCTATTATATTATGAATTGATTTAGATGAAATTTGGGTCAGGAGAGTGGTAACTAATTACATTTACTCATGTACTTGAGTACAATTTTGAGGTACATGTGGGGTGCTACTTGAGTATTTTCCAATTCACGTCACGACACCCCTTTATGTTTATTTGACGCCTATAGCGGCCATTCAATGAAGAGAAAGTACTCTATTCCAACAACACAATAAACTCGGTTTCCCAGAATGCCTCTGTGCGTGGAAGCGGCAGCGGAGGCGGGAC
>NW_019433928.1:0-2981 GCF_002814215.2 Seriola lalandi dorsalis
CTTTTTGTTAACTATCCATGTGTCCAACATGTAAATAAGATTTCCCATTTGCCCATCAATTCCATGTTGTTATCTTTGGCGTTCATGTTTAAATGCATGTTTTTTCATTCACAAGTTGACACTGGCTACCTACAAAACAAATACATTTTTTTGATAAATATTGAAACTTATTTCAGCTTTTTAGCTCTTGAATTTCCCGAAAACAAAAGCAGTGAAATGTAGTTATTTATCCTAAAAATGACACCTAATTTCTGTCTGAAAACTGTTAGCGGCACAGTTTATCTATGGAAATATGTATCGTATATATTAATTTTCGACAAAGAAAACAATCCGTTCAGTAATGCACTGCTTCACTGGAGGGCGCTAGCACAAAGCACCAGGTGGTCTGGAACAACTTGAGAAAGGAGGAGGCCATTGAATAGCCTGTTTTAGCTACACATACCTAGCTAGTGTTAGCTAGCCGGCGGCTAACGCGCAAGCTAAAATATCAATTTATCTTAATGACGCCTGTCTTATCAAGTGATGGCAAGAGAACAGTGTTCACAGACTGAAGCTGGTGAGTGCTGAGGTTACCTTTGATACGCGAGAAAACATTTGTATTTACACAGTTTGCAGTTGTGTGTCAGCTAGCGAGCTAAGTAACCGAGTGCATCCCGTAGCTAGCTAACGTTAGCTTGGCTCAACAGTAGTTAATACCAAGCTAATACGCTTCTCTTTCTTTTCAGAACTGTATTACCTCATTGCCAGATTTCTGCAGTCTGGGCCTTGTAAAAAAGCAGCACAGGTAACAGTATTCAATAAGCGAAATATTAACTCATGTCGGTCTTAAAATGTCTAAATAAGCAGCTGGTGCTAGCGGCTAACGCTAACTGTATCTCTCTGTTAGATTCTGGTTGAGGAGCTGGAGGAGTACGAGGTAGGTTCAGCTGCACCTTTCTATCTTTATTCTCATGTCTGGTTTCCGTAATACTTCCTATCTGGCCACTTTTGGGAGCTACATTTTTTTTTATCTATTTGGGTGGTGTTAGATAAAGGAGCGTGTCAGCGAGCCGGGACGAAAGTGCCATATCTCAATTGCTTGTCTTTTAACTTTAGTTGGTCCCTCAGCGATGGAGTTGGGACGGGCAGAAATACAAACGGACCTTTCAAGACTGGGTGAGTGTGAATTGTCATAATTAACTTTTTAATCAATTGAGGCGTACAACTCGTATTTTGATCGACAGTTACATATTAGCAGATGCCTGTATTTTTAACTCAATTAACTGTGCAGAACAGACGCGTTGATAGTGTGTTTATGTTCATTAGAAGACATTTTAACATTTCTATTAGTACAGGTCTGTTGATAAATAACTATAAACAGGCTTTGCTATTGTGTGAGCTAGCAGGCGGAAAAAGAGACGAGGACTGGTAGTGATAGGCTTAACCATATCCAGAGAGCTGTCAGTCTTCTGTTGGAGCCTATAAAATCACAGTTGTAGTTTCGAGCCAACAGTAAGAGGCTCTTTTGATTGGCTATGAGGATCTCTGCCCCTCCCCTTTCTCGTATGTCCCTCCCCCTCTCTCTGGATTGTTTTTCAACCCACTACATCACAAAACCATGCTGCAAATTGTAATTATGACCAAGTATAAACAACAAATTTAAAGAAAAAATTCAAGTGATTTTTGAAGAAGTTGATAGTTACATACTTGTGTAATAGTTCACAGCTGTTCGAATTTTCGAATAGAATTTATGTTTGTTGTAAATATTAGAAAATAAACCGACCTGTAAAATGATTCACTTAAATCACAGAAGGTTTATTGCAGTGTCGAGTTTATGTTGCAGTTTAATTTCTTAAAGAAATTCATAGGACTCATTCGCTTCATGGACTTCACTTCATGGAGAGGCAATTGAAGAGAAAAAAACTACTTTACTTGACAGCTGAAATTTTGAAGGTTACACCCAAAAAGGGTTTTATATTGTATGTCAACAGATATTTTACAGTCACGCCCACAATTTAGATTTTCTTAAATAGAAAACAAAATGTCACTTTTAAATAAAGCTAGATGGATAAATTGGTTGGGCCAACATATGGGATAATATTAGCTTATATTAGCTTATATTAGCTTGTCCCATGAGCTAATGCTCTTATATATGTCTGCTGAATGTGCTGATAGATAACAAGAAATTGCTGTACAGAAATGCTGAAGATATGTTTGTTATAATTTAGAAAGTCTTTCCATTACATGGTTTCTCCACATAGAGTACTGACAATCTTTACCATGGCCCCAATTATTAAAAACAAACGTTAGGGATGTCTTTTCATTAAAAAATTACTAATAACTGATATATCATTGTCAGGTTTTAAAATCTCTAAAACATCTATTGGTTCCTGCCTCAAACATCCAGTATCAGTCACTTTCAATGATAATTTGAAATATTTTGCAATAAGTTGGAATTCCTTTTATTAATTTAAAGTTTTAGTTATTTGTTCTAGCCATTTTTGAGAATGCAACTGAGATTATAATGCTTTGGTATCTGTTTTTAAATGATGTATCACTTTGTAATAGCTGTCTGTGACTCTTGTAGGTGATTTTGAACCAGCACATTCCTGCAGATTATCTGCTTCGTGTTTGTCAGCGGATAGGCCCGCTAATAGAGAAGGAGGTACCACCTAGTGTTCCTGGAGTCAAAACACTTTTGGGCCTGGGAAAACAGTCCTTGCTTCGTTCCACAAAAAGTGAGTATTTTCTTCCCATTCATCAGGTCTTTTCTGTCTGTGTCAATGCACATCCCGTCTGCTGATACTGTTGTAATTTTTTAAATGTTGTGTGGTGAGTTGGCAATAGATCTGTTTCCAAATGAATAGTCAGTCATTTTTAACAATATTTCTCAACAAACTACCTGTGTAACTAAGGTTGCAGCCACAAAGTATGCAGTGGTTCAGCTGTTGCTGCACTCCACCGAGGACGTCCCCCAGAACCCCCATTCAGCAATGGAAATG
>NW_019433929.1:0-5942 GCF_002814215.2 Seriola lalandi dorsalis
GGGAGACTGCATAGTTTCATTTTGTCTCCACTCAGGACCGGATCATTCAGAATCAAGAGTCAACTTCACTGGCAGCTACTTTAAATCTGCACAACTCACATTCATTATGTAAAGACTAACTATTGAGGGCGAAGGCAGAGAAGGGAAGGAGCGAGTAAAGGAAGCAGTATGGATGTTGAGATGAATGTGAGAATGGAGGGATCAGAGGTAAAAGGAGAGCAGGAGGGGGAGAAGGAGCAGAGAGACGCAGTAATGTTTGTTCGGACCCCGCAGGAGCTTTCACACGGCATGGAGGCCATCGAGGAGAACAAGGTTCAGGAGGACCAGAGTGAGACCAGCATGACCAATGGGAGGGAATGTATGTGTGATATGTTCATGTTAGACTATATTACTACACATTTAAATATTATTCACTACCTTTCTTTTGATAATAATTTGAATTTCAATTTTAAAACTGTGCTTCTACAGAAACTAATTTAAAGTGTAAATGGTGATTGCACTATTTGGTCAGGTAATGTTGTGCCATGATTCATCTGTATGTCATTTCTCTCTACAGCCGAAACGTCAATGATCTCTGACACCAACGACAGCTTTAAAGAGGACAGAAACAGGTGAGGCACCAAATGATAGTAATAACCCACCGTAATTTTCAAATCCATAATTATCCATGTGTGCATGTAACAAATCCTAACTGTTGTCTCTTTATCCGCAGCCTGTCACCTACTGACAAGGAGATTGAGGTTCGTATACCATTAGATCTAGAAGCTGTGCTTTTGTAATAAGTAATGTAAACCATTGGTTTACCAAGGCCAGTTTTAAGATCACAATTTTCTGGGATTTTGCGTAATTGAAAATTGATTTGAAATCAGAAATATAACTTCAAGGCAGAGTGGGAGTTGCAACTTTTCTGGCAGCACAGTAATGTTGGCTTTGACTGGGTAATATTAATCAAACATAGAACTTTTTCAAATGGTCATAAGTCTGGCAGAATATACTGTCACATTCACAATTTGTCCAGCAATTAGCTCCAATCTAAAATGTTTAAAACTCAAGTATCTTTGTCATGTTTTCAGGCAGAGTTTCAGCGTCTGGCACTGGGCTTCAAGTGCGACATGTTCACCCTGGAAAAGAGACTCCGACTGGAAGAGAGATCACGTGACCTGGCTGAGGAGAACGTCCGCAGGGAGGTGTCCAGCTGCCAGGGTTTACTGCAGGTCAGTGTACATATGTCTGTGATTGTCCTGCTTTCTGTGGATGGAGCATTTAAGTTCTGCTCCAACATTTGTCAGCAAAAGTTTATTTTGTCAGGTGTGATTGTATTTACATTCTCAGTGTTAAGGGTGTGGATTCTTCACTTGTTGATGATTACACACTGAATATTTGTAGTGCAGCTCTACAATTTGTTCTGCAAACCATTCCAATTTTGAATCTTTGTCTAAATGCTGAAAAACATCACAGCATGTTTTGGCTCGATTTCTTTGGCTTCCTTTGGAGAAACTCATGTTTGAACAAGTTTCTGTACTTGTCCACTGCCAAAGATAGAAATAAGACTGAATTAAGCCATAAGTGTAACTGAATATGTTTGAGATGGTGAATATGAGTAGAATCATTTCTGTGTCAGGTTCAGTCATTCACTTTCTCTTGATCTCTCTCTTTCTATATGTCTCTGTTAATATGTCTCTATAATTTTTCCCTCGACCTAACCTTCCTCCCAGGCTTTGACTCCTCTATGTGAGGATGACAACCAGTCCATGGAGATCATCCAGAGGCTCCAGAAGAACTTAGATATTCTCACCCAGTCCATGACCAGGGTGTCCAGTCGCTCTGAGATGCTTGGAGCTATTCACCAGGTGGGCATAAGAGAACCAACATGAGCTCCTGCTGTGTGATGAAAGTATTTCTATCCCTGGCTGGGACAAAAACAGAAAAAACTGTAATGTCTTGCGACTGAGTTTAGTTTGGTTCTGATGATTCAATGGATTTTTGTGTATGTGGATGTCAGGAGAGCCGTATTGGTAAGGCTGTGGAGGTGATGATCCAGCACGTGGAGAACCTGAGGAGGATGTACACCAAGGAGCACGCTGAGCTGCTGGAACTGAGAGAGACACTCATGCAGAATGAGAGGTCGTTTGGATCACACAGTGAAAGAGGTTGGAAGTGCTGCACACAAAGACACATACTGTCTGTCGAGGTGCGACATACAGTGCAGTATGTGTTTTACAGTTAGCTGTTATTTTTTGCTGATATTCAATCTCTTCAAATTGACGATTGTTATGCTAAATACCAAATAATCATTAGGCCTTCAAATGGATTATAATTTAGATTATTAAAAGTGGAACCTCCATTAACGATACACTGATAACCAGTAAAATAAAATATTTTATCACAAGACTAATAAACCTATATCACCTAACTCTACTATATGCATGTCTTTGCTGTATATACAAACAGGGTATATGTGTAAATACTGTATGTGATATATTTTTTACACACAAACCATATACCATGTAAACGGTGTTCCTCTCTCCAGATGACTTCCGTGGCAAGAAGCAGTCATCGTCACAGTACTACAAGGTGAGCTGCATTACTCAGGATTTATGTTAACTCTGTGTTAATTATGTGCTTGTCCATTGATGAGGTGTTTTTCTGATTAAAACATTTTTTTTCCCATGGATCAGTCATCAGCCCGGCGGGTCAGCATAGCAGCTATCCCTCGCTCTGGTGCAGGCAACATGCACTTTGATATGGTGAGGGTGACACTGCCGTCACATTGCAACCATGACAATACCTTACTGATCCAGTCCTGAGGTTTCCCTTATGTTAATTGACAGACAGCCTTTTCATTTTTTTTCACTTTACTTAAAATGTCCAAAGTCCTGTGAACGTTTCACAACTGCAATTTTGAAATTTTAACGTGATGTTTAATCTAATCATGCTTCACTGCTAGTTGCATTCTACTTGCGAGTTGCTCCAAAGAGTAATGAAAACTTGGAAGCATATCTTTATAAACATATTAATTGCTCCCTTTTATTATTATTTTGTCTCAAACTGTGTAGAAGGCAGTGTTTTTGTCACAGTTTGATGCTACATTTTCTGTTTTCTTATGCATTCAGTGCTAAACGAAATGCAGCATAGTGTAATGCAGTGCATGGAAGCAAGAAATTGTCAGATTGTGGTTAAACTACAAATTTAAAGTCTCAAACCAGTGAGCCTCAATATGTAAACTGTAGGACGGATTTACATAGAGATTTCAGTCAGTTAAGCATGACAGTCAAAAATGTTTTGGTTTAAATTGTGCAAAGGAGCATTTTTGTTGACATGATCGTGACTCAAACTGTCTGATTTCCCAACACAGCCCAAAACACAAGACGGCTCAGAGGCTGAAACGGAGAGACTGACCAGGCGATCCCCATGGTAGGTATTTGTATGTGTGTTACATTTACTCTTACATCATAATATGTCAAGTAGTCAAACAAGGTTTAGTCTGTATGTGAACGGGAGTGTGGTCACAATAAAGCAAGAAATGAAGTGACTTTTACTTTTTAAACACACCGGCATTGTTTCTGGTGTGTGGGAAGCTATTGCCTGTTGTTGGATGTTTTATTCAAGCCACAGAGGCTCCCTGTACCATGACATGAGGGTTGTTGTATATATTGTTATGCACCGTTGTGATAATGGTGGTTTCCAGGACTGTGGCAGGGAAGAGCACGGCACGCCCTCCACTAAAACGCTTTGTTAGCTCTGCGGCCTGGGTTGACACTGAAGAGCCCTCTCTCATGATGAAGGGGTAAGAAATTCCATGGAAAAGGATGCCACGTTGCCTGCGTCACACAAACTTTTTCACAGTGGACACAGATGCATAAAGATGGCAGCTTTATGGTGTGACATCATGACTGAACTTCTGATGATGGATAATACTGGGAGGTTTTAGCGTTATAGTTCATGTTAATTCACATTTCTCCTAATGACTTCGCAGTGTTATGTGGAATAATTTTTGCTTGAAACTGTGAAAGAAGCTCTGCTGAGAATGGATGACTGGATTTTTTTGAGTGAGACGATTGACTCTAACAGTGTAATATGATGAAGCACAGATAAGAAAATAAATACGAGCTGAAACAAAGACCAAAACTACAAAAGTAGGCCTGATATCTCTTACGATGCCAAGTGACTATGTGGACATTAGTGGTAGTGATGTAAAGAAAGATAGTGTTGACAAGGGAAAAGCAATGATGACGTCAAACCACACGCCAGCCATCTTTAATGCATCTGGTCCATCCTCTAGCACATTTTTCTTTGGTGTCTGTGTGAAATGTAAAGTAAGAGACATTGTCGACTTTTTTTAATGGCACCATATGCTTTCATGTTTGGACAATGAAAGTAGAATAAATTTGTTTGAGCTAAAATTGAAGCTTAAATGATATGAATCGAGCACTTCTAATGCTCTCCACATATCTGAAAGGTTGTGAAGCTGCTCCTCTCTGCCACCAGCAGGAGGAGCCGGTGGCAGAGAGGAGGAGGTCCAGCCTCAGTGAGCTGAGCAACAAACTCACCTCCCTCATTCTGCCTCTTTAGACATCAGTCCAACCAAGTAGCCACTGCTAGCCTACTGAAGCACCACTTTCTGCCAGTAATTTGTATTGCTGGGCATGCGTTGTTATATTGTAGAAGATGATTTCAAACGTGAATTTTATCGGGGATCTCTCAAAAACTTTGTGTACGAAAGCTGAATGTAAATCAGGGAATCTTTCAGGGTGTCCACCTCTGCCTGCTTGTGTTGTCTGCGTATGCATGAAATGTACACGTGTGCATGGCATGTGCACATACAAAGAGGGTTTGGTCATGTAGCCATGCTTGTATATGAATGTGCAACTGAACAGTGTTTGTGAATGCCTGACCCACGCGTGCCCACAGGACGGCCTGCGACAACACCGACTGCCAGTCGGGGGACGAGCAGAAGGCGGAGCCGGTGGCAGAGAGGAGGAGGTCCAGCCTCAGTGAGCTGGGCAACAAACTCACCTCCCTCATTCTGCCCCTTAAGACGTTAGTCCAACCAAATACCCACTACTAGCCTACTGCAGCACCACCTTCTGCCAGCAAAGCTAAGAGGCTAGCTGCATAGGGGGAGAGTTCACCATTTAGCTGCACTGAGGTTCCAGTAGCTGCAAACTGAATTTTTTATAGTATTAGATATTTTGTCATTTTATCTCACTCTTTGATGTTCAAGTCATTTCAACATTGTGCTTTTACACTGCACTGCAGGGATCACACACCTGTGATATCTTGACATCAGTGACGGATTTGAATTTCTGTCAAACTTGGACACTGTAGGTGGTGTCCTTCTTCCTCTTCAGCCATTGTGGCTATCACAATGCTAACTGCTCAGTATCTCTACAGTTTAATGTAACTAAATGAATGTTATTTATGGTGAAGAAATTCAGTGCTTCACAGAAGTAGATCAAGCAAGCAAGAAGAAGCTGAAGTATTACTCCAAATTAACCTGTAACAGCGAGCAGCAAATCGTACTTGCCTGTTGAAGTTGGGTGAGCATATGGAACCTCCTAAGTGATGAAACTCTTTGGGTCTGTCCTGGACTAGCTTCTTCTTTGATCCAGGGGCTCAGCAGCTTTTAATCATGTTTACAGAGCATTTTTACTGTAAGGGCCAGAAATTAACCTTTCCTTCAGCTGTTAACTGACTTGAGATCAGTGTATGTCAACCTGTCAAATTATAATGGAAGCTTTGTGATGTCATGCATGGATCTCAAGTTCTGCACTGTGCAAAGCGTCTAACTGATAACAAACTAAGTCCGGTAAAGACGTTACCGGGCTTAGTCTCTCCGTCATTTACTAACATTTTCAGCCACTTTTAAATGCAAACTGCTTCACTTGGACTATTTTATTCATGTGGGGCAACTGAGTATTTCATGCAAGCAGATCATGTGT
>NW_019433930.1:0-7342 GCF_002814215.2 Seriola lalandi dorsalis
ACAATGAAGCAATGGTGTCAACATGAAGTCAAAATGTATAAAACTAAAGTGCCTTAGTAAAAAAAAAAAAAAACAACAGGGCTAAATGTAGACCTCACTTTCCTCAGGGCTTGGAGATGTACAAGGACGACTGGAACAAAGTGTCAGAACATGTGGGCAGCCGTACGCAGGATGAGTGTATCCTGCACTTCTTGCGCCTGCCCATTGAAGACCCCTACTTGGAGGACAGCTCCTCGACCCTGGGACCACTGGCCTACCAGCCGATACCTTTCAGCCAAGCAGGAAACCCTGTCATGAGCACGGTGGCCTTCCTCGCCTCCGTAGTCGACCCACGTGTGGCCTCAGCTGCAGCCAAATCTGCTCTGGGTGAGAAATGGCTTATTTTGAAATGTCCCTGCTGTACAGACACTGAAAAATAAAATTATTTACAGCTACCTCCTACTGAAGACACAATATGGTAATGAGCTCATAACTTGTATCTTGTTTCAGATAAACATGTGAAGTTGCCTCGACAGGTTTAGAAGTTTTATTTCCTGAATTGGGCGGGTCAAGAATTAATCAATTAGAGAAATATGAAAGCTTATGAAATACAAAATGGATGTTTTTTCATCATGAAAGCTTGATTTTGACATTTGTTGTGGGACGCTGGGAATTCTACAGAATGCAATAATTATGAACGACACAAGTTAAGATAAAACATCTCAGCCATGTTACAGGTTCTTGTATCAAAAAAAAAGAAGCTCCCTAAAAACAAGTGCTTTTGTTACAGTGATCACTCATTGCATGCACAGATTACTACTGAGCAATCAAATTTCTTGCTTAATTGATGATCAATTTATCCTTAACACCTTTAACTCACAATTTCACAATCTGTCTCTGCTCCTCAGAGGAGTTTTCTCGTATGAAAGAGGAGGTTCCTGCAGCTCTGGTCGAGGCTCATGTGCGGCGGGTGGAGGAGGCGGCGAGGGTCAGCGGCCGCCAGGACCCTCTATACGGCCTGGAGGGCAGTGGCATTGCAGGCACTGGGCTGGAGGAGGGAGAGAGACCTGGTGGGATGGACACACAAACACACACACACACACACACCCACACACGTACAATATACACACAACATGCAAAATTGCAAGAGACAGCTTCTGACGTGTCTTCTCTCTCGGCTTCTAGATGAAAACACTGATGAAAGCAAGAATGACAGCCAATCAGGTGAAGAGAAAAGAGAGGCCAAGGTATGATGCATATGTGTTATAATACATGATGTTACTTATTTGTGATAGTCCTGCCGATGCGCTGCTGCAAAGCTCATTGTGCTGTGTTTACTTCCCCACACAGGACAGCAAAGATGGAGCGATTGAGGAAGAGGAAAAGCAGCCAGAGAATGGGAAGAAGGAAGACGAGAGAGGAAGAGAACCTGAAGGAGAGAGGGAGGCGGACAAAACTGAGTCAGAGATGGGTATGAAAGTGCATGTCTCTCAAACACAGGAAATACTGTGTTCTTGTCAAAAGTGAAAAAATGTAAGTCTTTTCTGCTTTTAGGCGATGGGGAGAAAGAGAAGGAGGGAAAAGAGGGAACAGAGGAAGGACAAAGAGAAGGAGAGAGTGAGGGAGAAAGGAAGGCCAAGGTGGAGCGTGATGTTGGAGAGGGGAACCTGGCCACTGCTGCTGCGTCTGCTCTCGCTGCTGCTGCTGTCAAAGCCAAGGTAAAGTTATTTATCACACTGTATCCTTCATCACCTTTTGTGTTGTTTTACATTTTCTCCAGCTTTGGTTTCACCTCCACTTTCTTGACAGCACCTGGCTGCAGTGGAAGAGAGGAAGATCAAATCTCTTGTGGCTCTGCTGGTGGAAACCCAAATGAAGAAGCTGGAGATTAAACTGCGACACTTTGAAGAACTGGAAACCATCATGGACAGAGAGAGGGAGGCTGTAAGTGAGGAGTTCTGGGATATGTAGCATCAATGGACAGTAGAATACAATATAAATACTTTAACATATTTCTGTGTGCATGTGTATAGTTGGAGTACCAGCGGCAGCAGCTGCTGGCTGACCGTCAGTCTTTCCACATGGAGCAGTTGAAATACGCTGAGATGAGGGCTCGCCAGCAGCACTTCCAGCAGATTCAGCACCAGCAGCACAGCCAGGCTGGAGGTCCTCATTCCAACCAGGCGGCCTCAGGACCGCCACCCCAGGGCCCGACAGCAAGTCAGCAAGCACCCAGCACACCAGCACCGCAGCCGGCCGCTAGCCCCGCGCCTCCAGCCTCTTCTGCCCCAGCTCCTGAGTCCCAACCAGCTCAGAGCGCTCACACCTCGCCGCCCTGCCCTCCAAGCCAGGCCGCAGCTACCCACTCCAGCTCCAGCACTACACCTGTCCTTCATGGTGAGTGCAGCCTCACTGTCTTGATCTGTGTCAAGCACAGTTCAAAATTTAATCACATGTAATATGTGATTAAATATGAATGAATATGTGTAATATGATAAAACAGTTAAAAATACCCATCGCAATATCCCAAGGTGATGTCATGAAATGTCTTGACTTGTCTGACCAACAGTCTAAACCCTAAAAATATTCAATTTAGTGAAATATTAAGATAATTGCATTACTGCGGAACCTTTGTTTTTACTCACATTTAGTCAGTTATTTATACAAACCCCTTTCAACTTGCGGTAGGACCACACAGACCGGTTCATCTGTGTTCTTCATGTTGTTAACAAAAATCCAACCTGAGTTCCACCAACAGGAACTAAGGGTTATATTGTAAAACCTGGCAGCTCTAAATGGTTGATTTTTAACACTGTTCACCTTTTCCTCTCTGTCACCTCCTCACAGAGCCCAACGCCTCTCTCTCTGGGGAAACACTCCACCCCGCAGCTCCGGTCCCTCCACCACAGTGAGACATCAATAAATTGCCCGAGAATCCGAATGACTCTGACTCCACTTTGAATCCTGCCTGTATCATCTGAAATGAAGAAGTCATAAACTGAAGGAAGAGAACACATTTTACATTTTCAGTTTTTTGTTTTTGTTTTTGTTTTTGTTTTTTCCAACAGGACAATTGATGTGAGAAAGAAAAGCGGTAACCCACCAATACTCTGACTGATCTGTTGAAAAAAAAAAAGTCCTTTTCAAATTGAATCGACTGTTGAAGAAAATTAATTTTCGTACTGAAGTTGTTCATCCTGTGTGGTCGATTGGACAGCAACATCTCACTTTGTTATTTTAAGCTTAACACCAGAGATCTGGTAAACTAAGGGTCTTACCAACATGCTGGCACTCAAGGAGAAGAAGAGAAAAGACTCATCTTGTGTTTTCAGTGTTTTGGAAATTGTTGCATTTATTTTCCTGCAACAGTTTATCACAACTTGTGAAGACTCAGGCTTCACAAGCGCTCCAGAGTTTCACCCCATGTACTGTAGGTACTGATTGAAATATACAGTATGTAAGAAGAAAATGCACTTTTAATATGTTTCCCTAGGTCTCGGTGTAAGACTTGAAGTATCCATGAAATTGAACTTTAGCACTTATATCGTCCTTTTGTTGTCTTAAATACTTTTTCATACTGAAGGTTTTAGAAACTCGATTGGGAATATTACTTTTTCCTCTCTATTTTTTATTTGTATTACATGGACAACGGTCACTCTTCAAGGTATGGCCTGAAGGTCGCATGTCTAAAAACCAATGTCTCTCTTAAGAGAAAAGTCTGCAATGAATGAAAAGTGTTCAAATCAGAAGCCAGTTTGAAATTAGTTTGTTTGGATGCAGTTTGAGAATACGTACTGTAAGCTGGATTTTCTGTTACAAACACCTTTTGTTGCCCCGTAATGACAAATATGGGAACTATTTTGAAAGTACTGACAGTGTGAGGTCCTGAAAAGACCTTGTTTTAGATCATAACTGAATAATGTCCTTTTTCCACAGCACTTATTAATGTGTCAGTGAGGTGCTTAAGTTTTGCAAATCAAGATGAAATCCAGGTTGTAGTTTTGTGTGGAATGTAGTTTTGTTCAGAAGAAACGACTGAAGAAGACGGTCTGGGAATGATAATACTATCAGCGACCACAAAATGTGTTTATTCATGATTTGACTTTGTGTTATTTGCTAAACCAAAATGTTTTTTATAATCATGTTTATCTCATTTATTCAGTGAGTATTATTGTGGTTGCTCGGGAAATGAAGAGGATTTTTTTTTTCGCAGCTTGTTTTTTCGGTGGTGCATTTCAAGTTACAGATGGAAGAAATGTTAATGCTGTCAAAGACAAGGGAGCTCGCACCTTAAACGGGTGACAATGGAGAATTGTGTCCTTAATATCTGCAACAATATCCTCACTTTTTATCCTATCAATTTTTATATTTTTTACTGTCCATTTTTCCATCTTCTTTCTTTGATATGTCAACATTGTAACTGTATATTATTACCTTTGTAGCCTATATTTACCCCTTCCACTGTTGTGTATGATTCAGACAGGCCTGTTGGATCTGTCTGAGATGTGACTGTGAGCATGTGTGTATGTGAACGCATGCCATGAAGATCTGTAAACCATGTTACCGTTCAGTTTTATTTTCAGTGCCATTTGTTGTGTATCACCAGGTTTGAAGGATTTAAAAAAACATGCTTTGTTCTGCACACGGCACATCACGTCGGTGTCATGAAATATAATCCAGTCAGATGGTGAAACTTTACAGTTAATGTCCGTCAAGCCAGTATTGCAGTCCTCACCACAGCTGTGAGCATAAATGGACTTATTTTATCTGTGTTATTACTACATTGTGTGGATTTTGTGATATGAAATAAGTGTCTGTTCAGATTCTGTATGTTTTTCACTATGCTGAAGGTAGCAGCAATTGCATTGATTATTATACAGTAGAAATCAACTTTTCCTCAGTAAATCATCACATCAGTGCTGACAGTTACTCTGGCAGTTTGTATGAAAAAAAAAAAGGCAAAGCAAAAGCGGTTCAGGTTTTAATTACAAAATGTTGGGAAAAAAATAAAGATGTGAAGAGGAGTGGCTGTGTGGAGTGGTTTGTTCTTTTGTCAGCTGCCTCACACACAAATAATCACACACAAGGATCTAAAACTACAACTTAAACTAGTTTACCTGTTTGTCACTGACTACCAAGTGCAGAGTAGAATTTAAGGCTCGTCCCACAGTTCAATCACTGACAGGGTTTCTATACAGCAGACATTTTGAGTTGTCAGAGTAGGAAGAGCACAGGTGTTACTAATTACATTAATGAAGGCCACCTGTTCTTCTACTGTGACACGTTAAAATGTCTGCTGTGAAAAAGGCCTTTTCCTGCTAACGATGAGGCAGTTTGCATAAACAATCCTGAACTCTCTGATGTCTCTGGTTTAAAAATTTATTAATCATGGAAAGTTTGAAAATCTACAGCTCCATGGCAACTGAGCAAACTGAGTGTGTTGAGGAGGACAGTGTGATGCAGTTGAAAGCTCTAGGACGAGTCAGTAAGTGGATCTTCAGTTTATTTTTATTTATTTTTTGTCAGTGGTGGAGGAAGTATTCAGATCTTTACTAAAGTAAAAGTATAAATACAATGTAAAAATACTTCATTTCAAGTGAAAGTTCTGCATCCCATCTCCTATCTTAGTGGAAATACAGACGTTCTATCAGCTACATGTATTTAAAGTAACAGCACTAAAAGTGGTGGTTGTGTAGTAAAATGTCCCGTGACTGACGCATCAATGTGTAACCAGCATTTGATGGTTGTAGCCACTCGAAGTGGAGCTAGTTTTAACTATTTAATACAGGTAAGTAGTTAAGTCCAGTGGATTTCAAACTGTGGGTCAGACTCCCTCGTTAAATCTGAAGGGGTTGTGAGATGATTAATGGGAAAGAAGAAAAAAGTAAAGTTGTACTACACGTCTGTGTCTTTTATCTAATCTTTGCTTTGTTCTAACATATCAGATAATTAAATGTCTTTGGGCCTCAAACTGTTTAGAAGATGTTTAGAGGGGAAATGTGTCTGTGGTGGAACTGCTAACAAAAAATGTGACAAGGGTCCCCAACCAGACGGTATTACTCTTTTTAGAGTCACAAGCCAGAAAGGTTGGGAACCATTAGTTTATTAATTTTAAAATGCAAAGTATACAGTAACTAAAGCTGTCAGATAAATGCAATATTTCCCTCTGAAATGTACTTTAGTAAAAGTATTAATAACGTTATCAATATTTCCAATCAATATTTTCCCCAATTTTTTAGTAATTTATTTTCTAGATATATTGGTGCTATTTTCCTAATATAGTATTTTTTTCAGATCTTATTCTCTGCTGGTCAGATCATTTTCAGATATTTTCCTTCAATGTATCATTTTCTAATATATTTTTTTTGATAATTTGTCAAATATTTCTTTATATTTTTCAGATTTCCTTTTTTATTTTGATGTTGATATAGTTCTAATAGAATGTTTTGTTTGATTGAATAAGTGTAATATCTATAAAGAGATATTTAAGCACAGACTTATAGGACATAACACATACTTTATAGACCAGATTTTTATTCAACACTGTTAAATTTAACATGTCATATTATTATATCCATCCAAAAGAAAAAGAAAAAAAAAACACAACAAGACTGACAGGGGTTGATTGAAAAAAATGACAAAAGTTAAATCATCGAGGGAATATTACTGTCGATTGTGCCTGCGAGGCTGAATAATGTGTGGAAAATGAGATGAAAGGTTCTTTTCACATTAGACAGAAAAGGCACTTTTTGAAATAAAATAAAGAGGTCTAAATAAACAAAACACAGACTTGTTGGAGGTAGGACGACATGGATGGAAGGGCAAGATGAGAAACAATACATAAGTATTTTGGAAGAAGAAAAGAAGCTGGAATTGTGTTTCTGAACTCCTCAAACGCTCATAACCATCCGGACGAGTTCTGTCAGGAGAGAGAAACACAACATCAGAAACGAGCTGAAGCATGTCAGAAAAAAAGCAGGAACAGGCTTTTGCTGTTTAGCTGTTAGATATTTGTGGTTTTACCTTCATAGTTAATGCAGCCATTGGCATCTTCATGTCCTGCTAAAAGAGTCTCCACCTCCTCCTCTGTCATTTTTTCACCTGGTAAACAAACAAGAATTATTTAACTATCTTATGGCACAATCAAAACAAGAGGGATTCTCTAATGCAGAATTCTCTGGCAGAGAGAAGTGCCTGAAGGGATTTTACCTGAGATTAGAAGCATGATAAGAAAAAAGACTGGTCAGCTGTGATTACTTGAGGAGGACTAGCCGATATCTGAGGTCTTACCTAGTGTGGTGAGGACATGACGTAGCTCTGCTCCCATCACCGTACCATTTCCCTCCTTGTCAAAGACTCGCAG
>NW_019433931.1:0-5747 GCF_002814215.2 Seriola lalandi dorsalis
ATTTGACTGTGGTCGATTGCACTAAGCAGTGCTATCTCACACTGCAAGCCATACAACCGAGACCAGAAGTCACATTAATTGGAGTAATCTAACTAGAGCTGTACAGAGTGTCTCTTGGGAAAAACTTGTAACTCTTGAAATATGTAGATAAGTTCGTGTGATGTTTATGTATGAGTTATGTTCTCTGTAGATCATCTCCCTGTACAGATACCTCCCGAGGAATCTTAAGATTTGTTGCAGCTCTACAACAAAATCTGTCTAAACCAGTAGCAAATGTGTTTAAATCTGCAGATGAGGTGAGATAGTTTTGTGTGTTTTCATTTTACTTTCTTGAAAAATAGCAAATATCCATCTTATCAGGTTTATGTATCTGTAAAACAAGTGAAACCACTCCCGGATCAAGTGGATTCATTTAACTTCTTAGAGACGATCTTGTTTTATGCGTTTGAGATTGAATCTGAGACAAAATCTCTTTAATTATCTTTCACAGCACATTGATAAACACAAATTTCTTCAAACATGATGATCAAGCTTATTTTTCGCCTTTTATGTTTCAGCCATAAGAACAAAACGTCAGGGTGGCCACCTCCTGGCCCAGGCTCATGGGGCGGACTGCAGGGGCCTCCTTACAGCTGGGACAGCATGAACAGCACCAGGGAGGGACGGGACTGCCTCACCAAGTATGTATGATCATAAAGACAAGCATGTTTGCCCTTTAAAGTGTAAAAGAAATCTATTCATGCACAGTCCTGCAAATACATAGTTTCCTCAGTCACATCTGGTTACATCATGGCAAACAACTGGAGAATTACAACATGGATTTATGCCAGTTTAGAATGGATATGAGTCATAGTGAATGGTCCTCATAAGGTTACCATGACACAGCAAAATTGTGAATAGGAATAATGGCCTGAAATGCAAACACATATATGAGAAGTGATCAAAATAGATGTGCCATGTCATTTTGTGAAGTCGAACCTGCTGGTAGTCTGACTGGATTTGGCCGGTTCTGAAGTGGCAGTATGGATGGGCGTAAGATCTGAATTTAAATTAGATTTGCTTGTCAGTGCACAGGGTAAGTACTGGTACAATGAAATGCAGTCTGGCATCTGTTCACAAAGTGGAAACAGTATAACAGCATATAGATTTATATGTGCATAGAATGCATAATTAACAAATGTGGAGTATGAATGTCCAGTGAAACAGTTAAATACAGACCAGAATGGAAAACAAAAGCCCTCTGTATTCCCAGAGCCATCACTTCAGTTTAATCACTAACAGAGTAAAAGCATGCTCCTATGCGCCAGTTTTGCTCTTGTTCCATCTGCATTCTCCATCACCACATGCAAAAAAAGTGTTCAGGTAATTTTGCATTCTTTGTATGTTCATTCCCTGCTGTCCGTGTGAATTTGTCATGCAGCAAGAAACCTTCTTCCATGTAAACATGCAGATCATCCAGTTGGACTGGCATTGCAGGCTTGGCAGAGAGAACATTACACACAATGAGTCCAGCTACATGTAAACACTGGCGGTAAAACAGGCCGGTGGTAATTAAAAATGCACTAATCTCAGATTGCCAGGACTGTTCAGTGCTACTGCTTAATGTGTGTTGTCATGCCTTTCTTGCACTACGACTTCTATGTGATACGTTTCCTCTCAACGTCCTTATATCTCATCTCTTCATTCTCTCATTATGTTTGCCACTTTTGTTTTAATTCTCTCCAGTGTCTCATTTTCACCTCAAAATGGCCTCCTCCTCTTCTGTGCATTTCCTCTGCTCTCCTCCTGCCTTCACTCCACTTCACCTCTTTGACATCAATTCCTTTCCCTCGGACTCCCTGCTTTTTTGGCTTCAGTTGACAAATGCAGCATGTTATCTACTAGCTTTTCATTTATGGGTAATGCTGTGTACCTTCTTGGTTGATAATGGGATTCCTACAAGCCCAGGAATGCTAATTTGCCATTGTATCACCTTTCAAGTAATTGAGCAATTGTGAATTTTCTTGTGAACATGCTTTTGGGAAGCTCAGCCTGTCAAGAGAAGCTGTTGTAGCTTGACAGGTTGCAAATATATCTTTTAACCCCACCATCACTCACCCACAAACACCCAAACCCTGCTTCTTCTTTTTTTGTTTTCAACTCCTCTTCTTTTTTTGTCTTTTTCTTCATATTTAATCCTTTGTCTTCTCTGCCCCTTTCCTTTTCTCCTCTTTGTCACGCCCCTATTTAATTCCCCCCCTCTTCTCTCCTCATGATGTGGAGGAGTCAAATATGACGAGGATGACAGTTCTGGCTATGTGGCTTTGTTCCCAGAGAAAAGCTGATGGCTTTAGAGGTGGTGATTGAGTGTCACAATTGGATTTCTGTGAGACAGAGAAAGAAAGGAAAAGGAGAGAGGGAAAGAGAGTGAGTAAAGCCAATGATTGATTTAACTGTACTGGCCAGGTACCTCTCCTAACCTCACCTAACGTGATCTAGCAGGTTTCTGAATGCTACTCTCTGCTCAAGCACTACCTCTAACACATCTGGCAATACCGATATATATCAAGTTATTGAGAAACTGTAGTAGATAAATTACCAGTCAGCAGGAGTGTCTGTTTCCATGCAGTTAAGTTCATGTAGCAGGCACTTTTGTCTAAAATGTCTTTTAAGAAGTCATTAAAAATTATAAGTACATCCCATCCAAACAAATGACTACGTGTTTGTTCAGAGCTAGAGCACAAGTGCTGGGATGTCTTTGTTTTGTTTCGATGGGTTTTTTAGCCTAGTAAAACCCACACAGATGAGTGACCGCAGGCTCCACGGACTTACAGAGCAGCTAATCATCAAGTGGCACACCAGGCTGTAGGGTTTGACTGTGGCTTAAAGGCAGAACGGGGCTGGGAGTTGAAGTTGCAGCATTCTGGACTAACTGCAGAGGTCTGGTGGGCAGCGCTGGTCCGGCGCAGTGGGAGTTGTAGAAGTTCATGTGGTAGAGGACAAGCTCCTTCAGCCCCTTGGCTGTCTCTTTAAAGTTAAAAGTTAAAGTTTATGTTGCATGGTAGCCAAGGCTAGGTTAGGGAGGTTTGCTAAGCATGTTATGTAATTCTAACATACTACTCTTTGTTCTGTTCACTATATTTTTAGATTTGAATCATGGTGGTTATCTGTTGAAGCCCTTTACTCACTCATGATGAAGGACATATACATTCATGAACCTTAACTTGAGCTTTTAGGTAAATGATTCAACAATTTCTCCCAGGAATCTTGATATATACTTCATTTGTATTGCAAATTTGTTTTACAGTTATATTTTAAGGGACATGAGATGTGATGTTTACTCCCAGCATTTTTTCAGTTGTTTATTCCTATAACATTTCACATCAGTGTGAATTTAAGGGTGCATGCTCTATTCCATTCTTCCATGACTAGCAGCAACACCAGGATTTGACCCTTTGTTTTCAGCTTACCCCTGACCCTCTGACATCCTCGCTCTGCCCTCCTGTAGGATTAAAGCCCACCGACCCTGACAGGGAAGATGAGCCGACATCACAGATTGGAACATGCTTCATCACAGACAGATTTAGTTTGAGATTTCTGCGCCTTATGTACAATACAGAGAAAAGCGATAATGAGGGAGAGAGAATGAGAAAGCGCAAGAGGAAAAGAAGGTGGGGAAGAGATTGAGACTGATCTGGATTGGTTGGTGATAAAGTTTCATCCCGTATGGTTGGAACATTCTTCATCATCAGGCTAGATTTAAGCAAAGCTATAGGTATATATATAAAATCATGTAGTGCTGCACAGTTTCTGCAGCGGTTGCAAACAGACAGAAGATCTGTGACTGTGTAAAGTTGGGATGGACGAGGCAGGACATTCATATGCACTGCTGTAAGGACAGAGGCAGACAAAGATGGAATGGATGTTGGCCAGGTAACAATAGACACCCTGCGCAGGACTTTGTGTGCAGAGGAGAAGTAATGGCTGCCAGGGAAGCTTTTTAAGCTGTGAAAGAGGGAGGGAGAAACAGAGACAGAGAGAGAATGAGTTAACCCTACTGAAAGTGTATTTCACCTCTTAATTAACAGGCTCTCTGCTTTCTCAGTGTCCCGGTCGAGACAGACGTCTGAGGTTCAGCAAGCAGGAAGGTTTTAATTTAATACGGTGCATTTACATTTTAGTGGTGCTCTCATCCTAAGTGACTTGCAATAAGGCTGAGAAAGGGTCAGTGTGAAACCTCACCAATATTAACCTACATTAAAGTTGCATTAAATGTTGGTTGACACATATTTACTACCAACAATTCTCATAAAACGCTCACCATCTGTTATCATCAGTCCCTCAGAAACAGCATCAAGGTGAAAGCTACACAAGAGGCTGCAGAAAAAATAAACAGTTGTAACTTCAAAAGACCAAAATACAATGCAGACACATTTACTCAAGTGGAAACTTTTTGCTTTCCCTCTCTGGCTACACATCACTATTGATAGGACTTTATCCACCTAAGCATAAAACTGAAAAACCAACAGCCTCAGGGGTTTTGAGGATCACATCCACATAGATAAAAATGACTGCTGATAAAACTAAAGAAGCTGCCCAAAGCAGAGCATTAAATTTAAGAGTTATCTATAAAAGGTTTCCAGTATACCCTGGAAATGTCATTATAAAACACAGACACTTTTGCTGATCCTGTGAGGTACATCAGACCATAGCTGTTTGAAGTTGATTGCAAAGCTTCATGTTTTCATTGACTGCTCACTGAGCCCCTCCCCCCCATTTACCATTGCTATACCTGTCCATTCTATCACAGCACAGACACAGTTTACAGTGATTTAAAACAGGAACACTGTGAAAGGTGGGAGTTGAAGTCGTCTCAGACTTTTGGAGCCCACTGTGCATGATGCCCAAAGACAGACACTGAATGTGTCCATCCTTGACAAAAAGTCAGCATCCGGATTAGTTCTTGATCCATGTAGAAAACACAGGGAGAATACTATATATATACCAGTTGTTGACCTATACTATAGGTCAACAACTGGGTCATACACCTTGATAATTAGGGAGCTAGTGATCAAGAGAGGAAGAAAAAGAAGAGAAAGGACCTCTATAGAGCACATATGAAAGCAGATGTACAAGGCCTTTACACATAAAAATGAATAATTGTGACTTTATGAAACTATCAGTACATTTCTTTTTGGAATAGTCCACAGACTTTTATATGGATGTAAGAGGCAAATTGGTTGCAGTTGGAAAATTCCAGGGATTTTAAAACTGCAGGACCTGTGCTCTCTTTTTTATGTGGCTCTTAAGCATAAAATGTTGTGCTAATGATCAAACCTGAGCCAAGACTCTGATTTATGAACAGCAGACCGTACAGCTCAAATCATTCATTCCAAGTGCAATGATATCTATCTAGGTTAAAACTATTTCTACTGTAGGAATGAATTCATTGATCGCATTTTAATGTGCACTTCATCATATTCTTCAAAAGACCTTCTTTTAACCAGCAGGACAGGTTGGGTCCGTTTGGCCTTTTACCATCTACATCTTGTCACTATTTGCTGAGTCATTGTACACCACTCACGGCTAAGTAGGCAGCAAATTGTCTGAACTATGCTTTAAGTCAAAGTCATCTGTATGATGTCCTTGCTCCTTTTATTTCATTGACTACATAGATATTGGTGTTACTCATTGTGTTCCTCCTGTTTTTCAGCCAAGTGTCCCAGAGCAGCTCCCTGGAGGAGGTTCACCTGGACGGGGTCCCACCC
>NW_019433932.1:0-2456 GCF_002814215.2 Seriola lalandi dorsalis
TGGCACTAGCAAAGTGCGGGAGGTTTGTGTGCACTCACACATTATTATAGGAATATAGTGGGCCAGTTTATTTTGGCTTAAGGCGGTCCAAAGACACCGTCAGTTTTTCCACAATGGTTCAGCAAAGTAGAGGGGAGTACAGGCGGACCAGGGCTAGATGTAGGAGCTATAAGATATGTGTCCAGACATGTGTGCTCCACTAAACTATGCGGTCCATTCAGAATGCATGAGGTTTTTCCACCGGTAACTACTCATGCATTTTTAATATTTTCCTAAAGCTGGGGCCTCTGAACCACAAGGAGGGAGACCAGATAACTGTGCTGCAGCAGCTCCCAGATTCTCCCTCCCCTCATCTGGTACAACACAACAAATCCAAAACAGCACTGAGTGAGTAACTGGGGAAAGTTCCCTGGTGACGCCTTGCTGTGGTAACCACCATGATCTTCTCGTGAGAGGAAGATGTTATACTCTCCAGGGTTACTAAGATGGGATAAAATATGGATAATTAGGTTTTTTTTTTTTTTTGGGGGGGGGGGTTCTTCTTTCTTTTTGGTCCCAGATTGAAAAAGAAACACACAAATCTTTGCCCAGGTGAAATTGACACTTAACCTTAAATAAATTATTAATCAAATCTATCATTACAGTTACTATATGTACATTTTCTATGCTGCTGAACGTGGTTTCTTGCCAGGAGTGGGTGGTGGTGGTTGACCATCAGCCATTCTTGTGTTTACAAGACAAAAGGTTAGAGCGCTACTTCTTCATCCTCTCATGCTGAACTGAAGGCAAACTCGACGCTACAGAGACTCACTATCCCAAAGTAGCATTATCAAACAGGACAGGCCAGGGCTAGCAGGTTAGCATGCTAACTTCAGTAGTAGCAAAGACATAGACATAGACAGAGACAAGAGTTAACATTGGTGTTGCTTTCTACTGCTGGAGACAGCTGTTGGTGAATAAAGGAATACAGTTGGATGCAGATCCTTGCAAAGTTTCTTCTAGACTGGTAAGTAAACAGCTGTTAATGCTAACGTTAGCTATATAGTGATAGCAAAACGTACATATAGCACCTTTAATATGTTAGATAGAGGACCCAGTGTTTTGTAGGATTTGACAAAACATGTGGTACAATCAACCATTTGGTGAATGGAAAGCCTCAAGGTTTAAATGACAAGGCTGTCTGTCAATAACAGGCAGGGCAAAAACAAATGAACCAAAAGGAAGAGAAACCAGAAGGGAAAACATAATCCTTAAAGTGGGTATAATAAATATCTTCATATCAACAACGGATCAAATGACTGCTTGTTTGTTAAAGGTGTTGCTCAAAGTGACAAACCCACACATCAATATCCCCCCACTCTGCAGCTCCACTCTAGTGGAGCATTGAGCTGCAAAAGAGCCAGGTATTTGATCACTTAGCGGAGACCAAAAACAGACGATTGTGTGCACTTGTTCATGCACTGGAAATAACCTAAGCCAAAATGCATATGGAAGATAGGAGCTGGTTCATTAGCTACCAGCAAACAGCCAGTGACCTTGCTCATTAGCCAGCAGCTAATCATGCCAATGACAGTAGCACGGCACCATATTGTTGAGCAATTATACTTTACTTGGTTACTTGGTCATATAAGTTTACACCATGGTGATACATGAGAGAGAAAGGCAGTATTATTTGATTGTAGCGATAGTTTAGAGGGCTTTGATGATATTTTTGCTGGAACATGTAAGTGAATTTGTATTTTCTATATTTATACATGATGGAACTACATACCTCTTCCCATGTAAAGTAATTAACTTCGTCTCCATCGAGGTAGCGGAGGTCCCCGTGCTGTGGTGACTCATCCACAATAAATTCGATGTTTATTGAGCTGTAGAAAGGATGTGAGATGTTTACAATCTCTGCATTAATTACTCTGCTGAGGCCTTCCTTCACAGTAAAGTTGAAGGCCTGGATGGGGATAAGCCGAGGCACGATGTTCACAGAGATCTTCAAATCCTCCACTGTGGTAAAACCATTACTGACATCCACTGTGAAGGCATCATTTCCCTGAAAGAGATGGATGTTGAAATAAGTAATTGATATACTAAAAATAAACCTTGTACCTTAGACCAATCAGAGGCTGGGGTTGTGTTTTTGTCTGATTTTATTCTCAATGTGAATATGAAAGGGAACAAGCTGCCACATTTGATTTATTGCAACAGAATAAATGAAATGACTATAAACCTGGATGGATGCAGACACATAGAGAATGTGCCCCTGATCAATGTCCTCTTGAGTGAAGCTGTGAATGTAGTCGAGGACAGGCGAGGCCGCGCTGTCTGAACTGTTTGTCAGCTTGACCACATGGCCAAGCCGAGGAGGCTCTTTAATGGTGAACACCATTTCTGTCGGCACAATATCAGCTTGGTCCACCTAAAAGGCAAAGTACAAAAATACAGGCAAATAGTACTGTTAA
>NW_019433933.1:0-2905 GCF_002814215.2 Seriola lalandi dorsalis
TGGTCTGGGTTAGAAGTATCAAGTTGTCCCTGGGTACAGCTCATTACAGGTCATTCACATCCAGGTAAATACTATTTTAAAGGGAAAAGGATAAGGAGCGTTTGTAACTCAAAAATATAATAAACGGCAATGAATGCAATCTCTGTTTCCATGTTGCCCCTCAGTATTTTATGTAGTCACATTAGGATGTTATGTCATGGTTTCAAGGTTGGTAATTAATACATTTTGAGCAGAGTGATAACAAAATGTAAATGGTGTATAGATATAATGCGGCACTCTGGTGTAATTTTGAACAAAAAAAGGTGATGACACACTGCCACAATAATGACCTCACCATTTCCAAAGAAGGTGTTTGTATTGCCCATTGCCATTGGCAAAGTTAAGCAAAATGCTTGAATTCATCAAGTATACTGGAGACGGAACAGATATTAGCAGGATGGAAGATTAATGTGGCCAAACTTTGGGCATAATAACAGTCTATATTTGCATGATTCTGTAATTTTTTCCTCAGTAAAAATGATCTGTTTTGTTTTTAACCAAATTGCCGGATCCCTGTCACTGTTAAATAAAAAATGTCTCTGAAGTAATGAATTATTCTGAAGTGATGCAAAAAAATCCTGATTTTTAAAAATATAACAGACTCACTGCAACAAGTGGTCACTGAGTAGTCTGCACAATTAAATGCTTCGGGCAAATGAAGTTCACAATGAAATGATGCAATAAAGAGTAACAGTGTTTCCATTATCAGTAACTGCTGATGTCTAATCTACTGTATGAAGGTAGTGTGATTTTCTCTACATAGTTTCCGCACAAAAGTACCTAATTAGTAATCAGTACAAGTGCTCTGTGCTGATAAAATACAAAACGATGATCTGCAGAATACCTTTCATTCTTTTTGTGTTTTTTTTTTTCCCTGGTTCAAGATGGGGCTTTCAACAAAGTGCTGCTATTTAAATCAATACATCCCTCATTACAGAATGATGAATATTTCATCAGCAAGACTATTACTTCAAATGAATAATTTAACTATGTTATATCAGTCAGGGTTGGGGGTTCAGTGGTACCCTGGTCCCTCAGCTTTTAAACCCAACCACTCATTATGAAGCTCTTTAAAACACTGCATAACCCCACCAAAAAGGTCCAGGATTAAGTTCAGAGATTGTTCTCTCTGAAAATGCCAGGGTCGCAGTCGAAACGACTCACAGTAAAGGTATCCTCAGCTCCAATTAGCCGTGATATGTACACCGTATTGAAGGCATCTCTCTTTATTATAATGAACTCTATGCATGGTTAAATCCCACATGGATGTATGGCTTTTGTGCTCATTATAAATACCAAAATCCCTCACGACCGTCTGGTTTTATTATAATATTTTTTTATTTTTCAACGTGAAGATTGTTGTTAATGTGTTTTGTTGTTTCATAAAAACAAACAACATTTTTGTCGGGATTTAGGGCTGTTTTGCAAACAGATTACTATAGTTATTTTTTGACCTCCTGCTGCCACGGCTTAATGGAGGATAGAGCAGCTGTAACAATCAATTATTTTGATAAGAGATCAATTAGGTTTTCATGGTAATAAATTAAGCAATCGCATATAAATGTTTTCAAGTGTCTGTTGGCAATTAGACACACAGTTGACTGATGAAAATGATTGGTTTCATTGCAAGTAGCAGATAATATACATAAAGATTATTTCATGTTCAATTACAATAAACAGTACTAACAGTAGTAATCTAAGGATGTGCCTAACCAAATCACTAAACAGTTACATTAAAAATATTGCTTATACATTTTGGAAGACACTGACAAATGATGCTGTCCTTTTAGAAGCAATAACAAACAACCTCATTTGTCTTTCAGTCCAGAAAAACATGTTAGTCACAAGCATAACATGGTGCCTCTTATAAATGTCTGGCGCTTATATTTCACTGCCAGTTTTATGCAGCAGGTGCTGTGGCCTGGCCGCTTGTGCAGCACCACAGATGCTTTAAACATAATGCCCCTGAAACTTTGACAGTTTCTTATGTTTTGATTTCTTTTTTTTCTTCTCATTTTACTGCCTGTCTCTTCTTTTTGCTCTTCCCTCTTTCTGCCCTTTCTCAGTTTTCAGCTTACACAATCAATTTAGTGTCAGCTTGTACTGCTGTGGAACTGCTCCGGGATGAAATAAGGATTTAAAGCAGAGAAGTTTAGATTTTAAATAAAAACCTTTTGAGTCATCATTTCAGCTCTACCAAAGCAGTTTCAACGGAGAAAATTCTGGTACCTCAAACGTGGACTGAGCTCAGTAATACTACAAAAAAAGCTGTAGCTGTATTATCACACACATCAAATTCACGATCATACATTAAATATCGAGTGAGTAGATTTTAACCTTCAGGATTTCCACAGGGAAAAAAAGGGATGAATCCACTTCCCGCCTCTGAACTTCATCAAAATGGAGATAAGATTTCTTTCAAGTGTTGAGCTTTGCTGGGTGTTAAGTAACACATGGTCAAAGTCAGCATTCATGTAAGATTATGGAAATGTCAGTCTTTTCTATTCCTCTCAACTCTGTAGCTGAGAACACTGACACGGAGAGCACAGTCGTTAAGTATGTCGTACACAGATAGATATGTTGATTGTATGAGGAGAACCTATTTCAGTCACATGCCTGTTCATTTGTAGTCTTTCACTCAGACAGGTTATAATTTCTGTGTAATTACCTCCATTAGCACGAATTGCTCTTCTGAGGCTCGAGTATGTAATGACATATTGTGAATGCAGATAGAGGAGCATGGGCACCATGAGCTCTGCAATCTTCTCCTTCAAATGACTGCACTGACTCTCAGCAAATAAGGCATTTATCGAGTTAATTCATCAGTATCAAAGCACAAAAATGTAATATCTACAGATATATAACT